>NC_083408.1:118148685-118358932 GCF_020745735.1 Hemiscyllium ocellatum
TCTCTGGATCTGCTCCGGGAACACACTCACCAGCCCCGGGGCACTCTCCGGGTCTGCTCCGGGAACACACTCTCCAGCCCCGGGGCACTCTCTGGGTCTGCTCCGGGAACACACTCTCCAGCCCCGGGGTACTCTCTGGACCTGCTCCGGGAACACTTTGTGCTGTTCTCTCGCTTCCCCACAATATCCTTCCAAACTCAGCTTCCAAACTTCCCAGCCGTTCCGCTCTCTCCGAGTGTGGATCCGCTCCTTGCTCCTCTCTGCCTCTCCCTTTCTCTGTTTTGGGAAAGGTGGATCTAGAAACCTTCTGGATATTTATACACCCCTTCCCCAGTGAGATCAGCAGGCAGCCTGTTCCTCTCCCTCTTTCACACATACACACACTGTCTGCCTCTCAGTCCGGCTCCACTGTCCCTCTCTCCTCTCCCCCTGCTGGGTTTTATAAGCAGGCTCAGTGACGTTCTGGGCGGCTTGGTTCATTCAGCTCAATCCCGGCTCAAAGCGCCATCTTCAAACAGAGAGAGACCAGACCGGACAGAGAGAAAGAGAGCATAGAGAAAGAGAAGTGGAGAGAGAAGATGCAGAGAGAAAAACGAGAGAGAGAGAGAGAGACCAGACCGGACACAAAAAGAGAGACAGAGCGAGAGAGACAGAGAGACCAGACCGGATAGACAGAGAGAGAGACAGAGTCATAGAGAGAGACCAGACGGAGAGTGAGACAGAGCGAGAGAGACAGAGAGAGAGACCAGATTGGATAGACAGTGACAGAGAGAGAGAGAGAGAGACCAGACGGAGAGAGACAGACAGACAGGATACAGAAAGAATGAATCTGGAGGCTGGAAATCAGAAACAAAGTTGCTGGGAAAGCTTAGCAAGTCTCGGAGTATTCTGTCTGTGAACTGGAGTGCGTTCTCACACAACTATTTCTCACTCACCCCATGAAGTAAGTATCCTGCTGCTGTCTTGTACCAGCTGAGGAAGGTGATTCTGACCAGGGACAGAATGGAGTGAAGATTTCCCAGGTGGATGTGCATTGAGCACAGCACGGTCGGATTGATGGAGCTGGCTGTGTCTGAGTTGTGCCGGACGCTCCTCCCCCAACCCTGACAGATTCAAGCATTGAAACCCCACCCCTGGGGGAGGCATGGGATTCTCCACCACAAGGGCCCTGGCTGAAGGCCAGGTCTCTCAGTGACCATCCTTGTGTGGCCTCCGGACCTTTAAACCAAGCTGGAACATGAGGATTCTCAAGGACATGGGCATCATTGCATGTCCCAGGGTGCCTGGAGCAGATGCTGAAGATATGGTACCACTGATCACACATCAGTTAAACATAACATAGAATCCCTACAGTGTGAGAACAGGCCATTTGGCCCATCAAATCCACACTGACCCTCTGAAGAGCATCCTATCCAGATCCATCCTATCCCCATAACTCTGCAGTTCCAATGGCTAACCCACCTAGCCTACACATCTCTGGACACAACAGGACAGTTTCCCATGACCAATCCACCCTAACCTGCACCTCTTTGAACTGGGGAGGAAACCCATGCAGATCCAATGGACATTAGGTGCAGGAGTAGGCCATTCTGCCCTTCAAGCCTGCACCACCATTCAATATGATCATGGTTGATCATCTTTAATCAGTATCCTGTTCCTGCCTTATTTCCATAACCCATGATTCCACAATCCTTGAGAGCTCTATCCAACTCTTTCTTAAATGAATCCAGAGACTGAGCCTCCACTGCCCTCTGGGGCAGAGCATTCCACACAGCCACCACTCTCTGGGTGAAGAAGTTTCTCCTCATCTCTGTCCTAAATGGTCTACCCCGTACTTTTAAGCTGTGTCCTCTGGTTCAGAACCCACCCATCACCAGAAACATGTTTCCTGCCTCCAGAGTGTCCAATCCTCTAATAATCTTATATGTCTCAATCAGATCCCCTCTCAGTCTTCTAAACTCAAGGGTATACAAGCCCAGTCGCTCCAGTCTTTCAGTGTAAGGTAATCCTGCCATTCCAGGAATTGACCTCGTGAATCTACGCTGCACTCCCTCAATAGCCAGAATGTCTTTCCTCAAATTTGGAGACCAGAACTGCACACAGTACTCCAGGTGTGCTCTCACCAGGGCCCTGTACAGCTGCAGAAGAACGTCTTTACTTCTATACTCAATCCCTCTTGTTATGAAGGCCAGCATGCTATTAGCCTTCTTCACTACCTGCTGTACCTGCATGCTTACCTTCATTGACTGGTGTACAAGAACACCCAGATCTCTCTGTACTGCCCCTTTACCTAAATTGATTCCATTTAGGTAGTAATCTGCCTTCCTGTTCTTGCCACCAAAGTGGATAACCATACATTTATTCACATTAAACTGCATCTGCCATGCATCTGACCACTCACCTAACTTGTCCAGGTCACCCTGTAATCTCCTAATATCCTCCTAACATTTCACCCTGCCACCCAGCTTAGTATCATCAGCAAATTTGCTAATGTTATTGCTAATACCACCTTCTATATCATTAACATATATTGTAAAAAGTTGCGGTCCCAGTACTGATCCCTGCGGTACCCCACTGGTCACTGCCTGCCATTCTGAAATGGAGCCGTTTATCACTACTCTTTGTTTCCTATCAGCCAACCAACTTTCAATCTAAGTTAGTACTTTGCCCCCAATACCATGCACCCTAATTTTGCTCACTAACCTCCTATGTGGGACTTTATCAAAAGCTTTCTGAAAGTCCAGGTACACTACATCTACTGGATCTCCCTTGTCCATCTTCAGAGTTACATCCTCAAAAAATTCCAGAAGATTAATCAAGCATGATTTTCCCTTCATAAATCCATGCTGACTCTTACCTATCCTGTTACTACTATCTAGATGTGCCGTAATCTCATCCTTTATAATAGACTCCAGCATCTTTCCCATCACTGAGGTCAGACTAACTGGTCTATAATTTCCTGCTTTCTCTCTCCCACCTTTCTTAAAAAGTGGTACAACATTAGCCACCCTCCAATCCACAGGAACTGATCCCGAATCTATCGAACTCTGGAAAATAATCACAACACATCCACGATTTCTCGAGCCACCTCCTTCAGTACCCTGGGATGTAGACCATCAGGCCCCTGGGACTTATCAACCTTCAGACCTAACAGTTTCTCCAACACCAATTCCTGGCAAATATAAATTCCCTTCAGTTCAGGTCCTTTAGCTACAGTTACCTCAGGGAGATTGCTTGTGTCTTCCCCAGTGAACACAGATCTGAAGCTCCAATTCAATTCTTCTGCCATTTCTTTGTTCTTCGTAATATATTCCCCGTTTCTGTCTTGAAGGGCCCAATTTTAGTCTTAACCATTTTTTTGCCTTTCACATATCTAAAAAAACTTTTACTATCCTCCTTTATATTATTGGCCAGTTTACCTTCGTACCTCATTTTATCTCTGCGTATTTCCTTCTTAGTAATCCTCTGTTGTTCTTTAAAAGCTTCCCAGTCCTCCATTTTCTCACTTATCTTTGCTATGTTATACTTTTTCTCTTTTAACTTTACTTCCCGCATCAGCCACGGCCGCCCATGCCTCCTCCTAGGATCTTTCTTCCTTTTTGGAATGAACTGATCCTGCAACTTCTGCATTATACACAGAAATATCTGCTATTGTTCCTCCACTGTCATCCCTGCTAAGGTATTGCACCATTGAACTTTGGTCAGCGCCTCCCTGATAGCTCCATGGTTCCCTTTATTCAACAGAAATATTGTCACTTCCGATTGTGCCCTCTCTCTCTCAAATTGCAGATTGAAGCTTATTGTATTATGATCACTACTTCCCAGTGGCTCCTTCACTTCGAGGTCCCAGACCAATTCTGGTTCGTTGCACAATACCAAATCCAGAATTGCCTTCTCCCTGGTTGGCTCCAGCATCAGCTGTTCTAAGAATCCATCTCTGAGGCACTCCACAAAGTCTCTTTCTTGAGGTCCAATACCCGATTCTCCCAGTCTACCTGCATGTTGAAATCCCCCATAACAACTGTAGTAACATCTTTGCGACAGGCAAATTTCAGCTCCTGAGTTAACTTACATCCTACATCCAGACTACTGTTTGGGGACCTGTAGATAACTCCCAAGAGGGTCTTTTTGCCCTTAGTATTTCTCAGCTCTATCCACACTGACTCTACATCCCCTGATTCTAGGTCCCCCTGCGCAAGGGACTGAATATCATCCCTTACCAACATGACCACCCCACCCCCTCTGCCCGTAAGTCTGTCCTTACGATAGCATGTGTAGCCTTGAATATTCATTTCCCAGGCCCTGTCCACTTGAAGTCACATCTCAGTTATCCCCACAATATCGTATCTGCCAATTTCCGAAAGATCCTCAAGCTCATCCATCTTATTTCTAATGCTTCGTGTGTTCATATACAGTATTTTTAATTTGTCACTGCCCTCACCCTTCCCATCAACCCCTATTACACTCAACCTTACAGCATGATCCCTTTCTGAGTTTTCTGCCTCATTGATACAGTTGTCTTTCTTGACTTCCCTTGTTCTAACTTTCCCACTAATTTCCTTCTTAAACATCCATTTTGTCTCCCCCCTGCTGCTACTTAGTTTAAATGTACCTGTGTTGCAGTAGCAAACCTGCCTGCCAGAATGCTGGTCCCTAACCTATTAAGGTGCAAACCGTCTCTCTTGTAGAATTTATGCTTACCACAAAACATACCCCAGTGATCCATGCATTTAAATCCTTGCTTCTTGCACCTGTTCCCCAACCACACGTTCAAGCCAATTATCTCCCTGTTTCTGGTCTCACCAGCCCGAGGAACTGGAAGCAAACCAGAGATAACCACCTTGGACGTTCTGCTTTTCAGCCTTCTCCCTAGTTCTCCAAAGTCCCGCTGTAGTATGTTCCTCTTCTTCTTCCCAACATCATTTGTGCCAACATGTACCAGCTCCTCTGGCTCTTCACCTTCATCCTTGAGGATTTCCTGCACTCTGTCTGTGATGTCTCTAACCCTGGCACCAGGAAGGCATCCTTGTGTCCGTGCGGGATCAGTCGGTTCTGTAGGCAGGTGCTGAGGAAGGGGATGTGGCTGTGATAGCGAGTCTGTTTGAGAACGTGGCTGAAGAGCTTCTGTGCAGAGGAGATGACCTGGGGGGTGCAGTGAGAGAGAGATTCACTGAGATCCTTGTAGAGGGAGGAAGAGAGCTTCTTCAAGGAAGGCATCCTGTGTCCGTGCGGGATCAGTCGGTTCCGTAGGCAGGTGCTAAGGAAGGAGATGTGGCTGTGGTAGCGAGTCTGTTTGAGAACGTGGCTGAAGAGCTTCTGTGCAGAGGAGATGACCTGGGGGGACCAGGAAGGCAACACACCATCCTTAAGTCCTGCCTGCTGCCACAAAAACCCCGGTCAGTTCCTCTCACTATGGAGTCCCCTATTCCCACGGCTCTGTGCGATGTCCGACTCTTCCGTTCTGCCTCCACGCCAACGTTTGATTGACAGACCTGGCCGCCTCGCGACTGGTAGTGTCATCAGTCTCTACTGTTTCCAAAAGATTCAACTTGTTCCTGACAGGTACTTCCCCCGGGGTCTCTTGCACCTGTCTCCTCTCTGCCTTTCTCATCGTCTGCTCTCTTCTGGTACAATTGGTGTAATAACCTCGCTGAAGGCCTTGTCCAGAAAGATCTCATTCTCTCGGATGAGCCTAAGGTCCTTGAGTTCTTTCATCAGTTCTGCAATATGCTCTGTCAGTAGCTGAATGTGCACATACTTTCCACACTTATACGAGCCAGACACACCAGAGTCATTGACCTCCCACATCAAGCACGTACCACACTGAACCAGCTTGGGGAGTTGAAAACAGATGGAATGGAATCCCTTTCTGTTGAAGAAGTCAGTCACCTTATGATATTGTGCCCTCAGTATAACATTAGTTTGGGATTATGTTCAGCATGGACTGTTTGGGCTGAAGGGTCTGTTTCCATGCTGTATGACCTGATGAGCACTGTCTGTCACACCCAGTGCCTAGGGGAAAAGCCAGCTACCTTGGCCAGGCCCAGTGGCTGAGACTCATCACTGGGAAATGAGATGAGGGAATGTGATCTGGCACAAACTCCTTTGGTAACAGCATTGACATATTGGGAAGGGGAGAATTGAGAGTGTCATACTGGTAGTTCTTGCAAGCAGCCCATTGTATCAAAACTGGGATAAGATGGCTAGTTACACCACCAGATCACAGCACCCACCCACGCCAGCAGTTGGCATTAACTGGGTGCCAGGTGCAGAGTTTGTGTGTGCTGCAGATTGGTGGGTTAATGGTTATATCAGGCTGGCGAGGCTATCTGAGATGTCATGAGTAGAGCCCAGATTACCAGAGATGTGCGTGCATCGACTGTTGTGTTGGAGACCTGGCCATTGTAATGGTGCCTATTGCACTGGGAGAGTGCACTGAACTGGCCGGTGTTCCGTGCTCGCCACTCACTCGATGTCTGCATGTTGACCATCTCCAGCAGCTCAATGTTGGCAGTGCACAGCCACGGGGTGCGGGTATGGGCTATCATTGACTCAAACTACATGGCACTAGCTCGCTAACAGGTCAGCGCCTTCAGGAGAGCTGGTATACAAATCTGACATGATCAGGATGCAAACTATATACACAACAAATTTGGTGGAATTGATGGGTCGATCCTTGTAACTGGATCTTTGGAAGGCATTTTTTTAGAAATAAAAAAATGTAATCATTATTAAAAACAATGATATTGTGAAGGCCTTTGTTGAAGAATTTGGAGGATGTTGGAATAAATATGATCCAGCAAAGTACTCCTAAAAGATGAATACGAACCAACAGGTTTTAAACCCATATGGAAGAAGTGAGCAAATAATACTCAACATGGTCCGAATGTAGATTGGATAAATAACATGCAGCTGTTTTTTATTCATTTTCTGGGACGTGGACTGGCTGGCTGGGCCAGCATTTACTGCCCATCCCTAATTGCCCCTTGAGAAGGTGGGGATGAGCTGCCTTCTTGAACCGCTGCAGTCCATGTGCTTTGGGTTTCATTTTTTTGAGAATTGGTAGCAATTGGTATAACTAGCTATTGCCAGTCCATTTCAGAGGGCAATTGAGAGTCAACCACATTGCTGGGGGTCTGGAGTCACATGTAGGGCAGACCAGGTAAGGATGGTAGCTTCCTTTCCTAAAGGACATTAATGAGCCAGATGGGTTTTTCAGATAATTGGCAATGATTTCAAGGTGGACTCTTAATTCCACGTTTATTTTTATTTAATTCAAATTCCACCATCTGCCGTGACAGGATTCCAACCCAGGTCCCCAGGACATTCCCTGAGTTTCTGGATTAATAGTCTAGCGATAATACCACTAGGCCATCACCTCCCCATCACTTACATTTGATAAAAAGGTGGATGACTAAGATTGTAAATAAAGACTGAAGGAGTGAAAAAAAACCCAGAGAGAACAAGGGTGGCCCGGTGGCTCAGTGGTTAGCACTGCTGTTTCACAGTACCAGGGACCCAGGTTGGACTCCACTCGCAGGCAGACCATCTGTGTGGAGGTTGCACATTCTCCCTAGGTCTGCGTGGGTTTCCTCTCACAGTCCAAGCTGAGCAGGTTAGATGGATTGGCCATGGGAAATTGTCCATAGTGTCCAGGGATGTGCAGGGTTAGCCATGGGAAATGCAGGGTTACAGGGTTAAGGTAGGGGGTTTGTGTGGGATCTTTTCACAGGGATGGTATGAACCCGAAGGACTGAATGACCTGCTTCCACATTGTTGGGATTCTATGATCATTCAGTGACAATGACCCAGGCATTCTCAGTCTGCACCGACACTGCATCTTGCTCATCTGGAGGAAATGGCATCAAGGACCATAGACATTGGTCCTCCTTAACTCCTGAGGGGACCTTCAGCTGTGACCCCTTCATGTTGAGGCTGTCCTACCTGCTGGAGGTTGCTGCTGCACATGGGCTTATTGGCACATTTGTTTCTCTGTACCTGTGTAACATCGCAGCGACAGTGGAACCATCAGGCACAATTCTAATGACTGTCCACGGGGAATATCAGAAACAGAGCAGGTTGTTAGTGCAATGATTAACCAGCATTGACATCACTCACAAGTGACATTTAGTGCAGTCCTCCAGGCAGTGGGACATGGAGCACGCTGGAAAAGACAACACATAATATGTACCTTAGACATAGGGTAGCTATTGCAATGCATGCAGCACATGTTCTTAAATACACTGGGAGACTGGAAGTGGGGGGTGGGAAGGTTTAAGGAAACCTTGTTCCCATTCCCCCGGCATCACCAAGGCAATGTACAAATGAGAACATGTCAGCAATGCTTACAGTTCAATGTGAGGGGGATTGAGAACCCAGTTCCTGTGCAGCCCGGATTGTGGGTGGGCGGCACGGTGGCACAGTGGTTAGCACAGCTGCCTCACAGCGCCAGAGACCCAGTTCAATTCCCGCCTCAAGGTGACTGACTGTGTGGAGTTTGCACGTTCTCCCCATGTCTGCGTGGGTTTCCTCCGGGTGCTCCAGTTTCCTCCCACAGTCCAAAGATGTGCTGATAAGGTGAATTGGCCATGCTAAATTGCCCGTAGTGTTAGGTAAGGGGTAAATGTAGGGGTATGGGTGGGTTGCGCTTCGGCGGGTCGGTGTGGACTTGTTGAGCCAAAGGGCCTGTTTCCACACTGTAAGTAATCTAAGTAAGTGACAGGTGAAAGGTCATCCGTGATCACTTCTGCTTCACAGAGATGGCTCTGAGCAATCTGTCATGACCATTGGTATGGTCAGGTGTTCTTGTGATCAAGACTGATATCGCACAGTTAGTTATTGCATGCAGTCCACATATAGCACTCTGTGATAACAATGTCTTCAGGCTGAACTGTGTAAGTGATTTGTGCAACTGGTCCTTGAAGAGTCTCACATCACTTACAATTGGAGCCCACATGCTCAGTCAGAAAATGAACACAAACTCTGCCCATTGCAGGTTGGTCGCAGCCATTGGCCATAAAACCCCAAGATACAGGATTATATCGGAATGGTTGAGGACTCTGGTTCTGTACTCAGTGAAGTTTAGAAAGATGAGGGGGATGTCATTGAAGCTGACAGAATACGGAGAGGCCTGGTTACAGTGGATGTGGAGAAGATGTTTCTACCAGTAGGAGAGACTAGGATCTGAGGGCGCAGCCTCAGAGTGAAGGGATGACCCTTTAGAACTGAGATGAGGAGGAATTTCTTCAGCCAGTGAGTGGTAAATCTGTGGAACTCATTGGTACAGAGGGCTGTGGAGGCCAAGTCATGGATTAAATTCAAGGTGGAGAAAGATAGGTTCTTGATGAGTAAAGGGATCAAAGGTCATGGGCAAAAGGCAGGAGAGGGGTTAAGAAACATATCAGCGATTATTGAATGGCAAAGCAGACTTGATGGGCTAAATTGCCTAATTTAATCCTTTACACTCCATTGAGTACAGACCCAGAGTCCTTAACCACTCCTTATATGACAAGCCTTTCATCACGAGTATCATCATGGGGCTCCTCTGGACCCCCTCCAACGCCAGCACATCCTTCCTTAGATACAGGACCCAACACTGTTCACAATATTCCAAATGTGGTCTTACCAGAGCCTTATAAAGCCTCTGCAGTACATCTCCGCTCTTGTATTCTAGCTGTCTCAAAATGAATACTAACGTTATACTTGCATTCCAAACTGCCAACTGAATCTGCATGCTAACCTGAAGCGAATCCTGGAATAGGATTCCCAAATCCCTTTGCGCTTCAGATTTCCAAAATCTTTTCCCATTTAGAAAATCGTCTACATCTCTATTCTTCCTACCAAAGTGTGTAACTCACATTTGCCATAATATATTCCATCTGCCATTTCTTTGTCCATTCCCCTTGCCTGTTCACATCCTTCAGCAGCCTCCCCGCCTCCTCAACACTACCTGTCCCTCCATTTATCTTTGTGTCATCTGCAAATGTAGCAACAATGCCCTCAGTTCCTTCATCCACATAATAATATATAACATGTGTAGTTGCAATTCAATACTGACCCCTGTGGAAATCCACTCATCACCGGCTACCACCTGAAAAAGACCCCTTTATCCCTACTCTCTGCCTTCTGCTAGTCAGCTGATCCTCGATACATACCAGTATCTTTCCCCTAACACCATGGGCTCTTATCTTATTTAGCAGCCTCCTGTGTGGCACCTTGCCAAAACATTCTGGAAATCCAAATAGATCATGTCCACTGGCTTTCTTTTGTCTAACTTGATCATTACCTCTTTAAAGAATCCTAACAGTATTGTCAGGCATGACCTCCCCTGGATGATGCTGTCAAGATTAGAGTGGTGCTGGAAAAGCACAACATGTCAGGCAGCATCCAAGGAGCAGGAAAATCGATGTTTTGGGCTGACTCAGCCCTATTTTACCATGAACTTCCAAGTATTCCACAATATCCTCCTTAATAATGAACTTTAAGATCTTACTAGGCTGACCAGCCTATAGAACATAGAACATTACAGTGCAGTACATGCCCTTCAGCCCTTGATGTTGCACTGACCTGTGAAATTAATAAGTACTTTGTGTCAGGCTTCACAGTGGAAGACATGAGTAACATCCCAACAATTAAGGAGGGTCAAGGGGCAGAGTTGAGTATGGTAGCCATTACAAAAGAGAAAATGATAGAAAAGCTAAAAGGTCTAAAAATTGATAACGCTCTTGGCCCTGATGGGCTACATCCTCGAGTTCTGAGGGAGTAGCTGAGGAAATAGCGAAGACGTTAGTTGTAATCTGTCAAAAATCATTGGAGTCAGAGAAAGTCCCAGATGATTGGAAAATTGCTGTTGTAACCCCCTTGTTCAAGAAAGAATCAAGACAAAAGATGGAAAAGTATAGGCTGATTAGCCTAACCTTGGTTTTAGGTAAAATTCTAGAATCCATCATTAAGGATGAGATTTCTAAATTCTTGGAAGGCAGGGTCGGATTAGAACAAGTCAGCATGGATTTAGTAAGGGGAGGTCGTGCCTGACAAACCTGTTAGAATTCTTTGAAGAGGTGACAAATAGGTTAGACCAGGGAAACCCAGTGGATGTTATCTACCTAGAGTTCCAAACGGCCTTTGATAAGGTGCCTCACGGGAGGCTGCTGAGCAAGGTGAGGGCCCATGGTCTTCGAGTTGAGCTACTGACATGGATTGAGGATTGGCTGTCTGACAGAAGGCAGAGTTGGGATAAAAGGTTCTTTTTCGGAATGGCAGCTAGTGATAAGTGGTGTCCCGCAGGGTTCAGTGTTGGGGCCGCAGCTGTTCACTTTATATAGTAAAGATCTGGATGAAGGGACTGGGGGCATTCTGGTGAAGTTTGCCAATGATACAAAGTTATTTGGACAGGAAGGTAGTTCTGAGGAGGTGGGGAGGCTGCAGAAAGAATTAGACAGTTTCGTAGAGGGGTCCAGGAAATGGCTGATGAAATTCAATGTGAGCAAATGCGAGGTCTTGCACTTTGGAAAAAAGAATACAGGCATGGACTATTTTCTAAACGGTGAGAAAATTCATAAAGCCAAAGTACAAAGGGATCTGAGCATTCTAGTCCAGGATTCTCTAAAGGGTGATTTGCAGATTGAGTCTGTGGTTAAGAAAGCAAATGTAATGTTGTCATTTATCTCAAGGAGGTTGGAATATATAAGCAGTGATGTGCGACTGAGACTTTATAAGGCTCTAGTTAGACCCTATTTAGAATAATGTCCAATTTTGGGCCCCATTCCTCAGGAAGGACATACTGACATTGGAGCGTGTCCAGCGGAGATTCACACGGATGATCCCTGGAATGGTAGTCCTAACAATCGATGAACGGCTGAGGATCCTGGGATTGTGTTCATTAGACTTTAGACGGTTGAGGGGAGATCTAATAGAAACTTACAAGATAATGCATGGCTTAGAAAGGGTGGATGCTTGGAATTTGTTTCTTTTAGGTGGAAAGACTAGGACCTGTGGGCACAGCCTTAGAATTAGTGGGGGTCAATTTACAACAGAAATGAGGAGACATTTCTTCAGCCAGAGAGTGGTGGGCCTGTGGAATTCATTGCCACGGAGCACAGTGGAGGCCGGGATGTTAAATGTCTTCAAGGCAGAGATTGATAAATTCTTAATCTCGTAAGGAACTAAGGGCTATGGGGAGAGTGTGGGTAAGTGGTGTTGAAATGCCCATCAGCCATGATTGAATGATGGAGTGGACTCAATAGGCCGACTGGCCTTATTTCCATTCCCATGTCTTGTGGTTTTATGGTCTTAATCTGATGCCCATCTAACCTACACCATTCCATTATTATCCATACGTATGTCCAATGCCCAGTTAAATGCCCTTAATGTCGTCAAGTCTACTCCTGTTGCAGGCAGGCCGTTCCACGCCCCTACTACTCTCTGAGTAAAGAAACTACCCTATAGCTTCCTGTCTTCTGCCTTTCTCCCTTCCTAAACAGGAGTGTTATATTAGCCATTTCCGTTGTGCACATTCAGTTTGGATAATGATGGATGTCAACAGTGGCCGCACTGGTCAGTGACAGTCACAGTGAGGCTCCTAGCCTCATTCCAGATGAAGGGCTTTTGCCTGAAACGGCGATTCTCCTGCTTCTCGGATGCTGCCTGACCTTTTCCAGCACTACACTCTCAACTCTAATCTACAGCATCTGCAATCCTCACTTTCACCTAGAGTCACAGGGTCAGTCTGATAACCAAGGCCACACCCCAAAACCCTCAGCTTCCTTTCTTCCTTGCACTCTCATTAGTTCTGAGCTTCCACATGTTCCCATCCAACTCTTTCATCATCCCCTAACAATGACCCCCTCAGCCCTACAACTTAGCCAGGCCGCCCACTGTGCTGAACTCTCCCTATACTGAAGATGCAGTTGTGATGACCATTGATGATACCGTCTCTCTCCCGCTACAGGAACCAATGTTCTCCAATGCTCTACTGTCCCCATTCCCTATTCCCCATTACTGTGTCCTCTGTATCCCAGCACATTCCCTTCAATACCCATAACTGACTTCTCCGACTTCGCTGCCTGATGGGCCCTGACAAACACACTTGACTTTCAGTGAGCAGACCCCCTCCCAGGATTGATTGTGGCTGATACACACAGCTCCCCACCACCACCCCCGATCAACTTGGAAAGTTGAGTGACTGAACCTAGTGACTGGTCTCTGTGCAGCTTTGCGATTGACCTTCTGTAATTCCCCAGATGGAGTCATAGAAACAGCATGGAAACAGACCGTTTGGTCCAACTCACCCACGCCCACCAAGTTTCCCAACCTAAACTAGTCCCATCTGTCTGCATTTGGTCCATATCCCTCCAAACCTTTCCCATTCCTGTACCTGCCCAAATGTCTTTTAAATGTTGTATTGTACCTGCAACTACCACTTCCTCTAGCAGATCATTCCACACACAAACAACCCTTTGAATGAGTTGGCTGCCTTTCGGAGGCAGCAGGAAGTGTAGATGGAGTCAGTGTATGGAAGGTTGGCTTGCAAGGTTAACTGGGCTATGTCCAAAACTCTCCTTAGTTTCTTATGGCCCTGACTGCTTTATAAGCTCATTAGTTCCTCTCTAGTCACAGGGAAGGTGCCAGAGGATTGGAGGACATTTCAAGAAGGGTGGTAGAGATAAACCAGGGAATTACAGACCAGTGAGTCTCACATCAGTGGTAGGGAAACTATTGGAGAAAATAGTGAAGGAGAGAATTGAACTCCACTTGGAGAGACAAGGTTTGATCAGAACCAGAATTTGTTTTGATTGAATTTTTGAGGAGGTGGCCAGGTGTGCATATGAGAGTAGAATTAGAATTAGATTTTATTGTCTTGTGTATTCAAGTTCAGGGATGTAGGAGTACAGTGCAGAGTACACAATGTCACCATTCCCTGATGCCATTGTAGGTACAAAGGTACCTAGGTACAAAATAGAAAAAAAAAGAAATAAAGTTATAATTTCAATATTACAGTCCTTATAAAGCAGAAAAATAAAGAAATAAATTTAAAAGTTCATGTAGAACATAGCACATAGAAAAGTACAGCACAGAACAGGCCCTTCAGCCCACGATATTGTGCCGAGGATTAATCCAAATCTAAAATAACATAACATAACCTAAGCACCCCTCAACTCACTGCTGTCCATGTGCACGTCCAACAGTTGCTTAAATGTCCCTAATAACTCTGCTTCCACCACCGCCGCTGGCAATGTATTCCATACATTCACAACTCTCTGTGTAAAGTACCTTCCTCTGACGTCTCCTCTATACCTCCCCCGACACCTTAAAACTATGACCCCTTGTGCCAGTCAGTCCTGTTCAGGGGAAAAATCTCTGGCTATCGACTCTATCCATGCCTCTGTTACCTCATATACCTCGATCAGGTCACCTCTCCTCCTCCTCCTTCTCTCTAAGAGAGAAAAGTCCGAGTTTAGTCAACCTCTCTTTGTAAGACAAGTCCTCCAGTCCAGGCAGCATCCTGGTAAACCTTCTTTGCACCCTCTCCAAAGCCTCCGTATCTTTCCTATAATAGGGCAACCAGAACTGGACACAATATTCCAAGTATGGTCTCACCAGGGACTTGAAGAGCTGTAGCAAAATCTTGCAGCTCTTAAACTCGATCCCCCTGTTAATGAAAACCAAAACACCATATGCTTTCTGAAAAATCCCATACACTGGGTGGCAACTTTGAGGGATCTATGCACTTGAACACCAAGATCCTACTGTTCCTCCACACTGCCAAGAATTCTGTCTTTAATCCAATATTCAGCATTCAAGTTCAACTTTCTAAAATGCATCACTTCGCATTTAGCCAAGTTGAACTCCATCTGCCATTTCTCAGTCCAGCTCTGCATCCTGTCAATGTTGCACTGCAGCCTGTAACAGCCCTTGATTCTATCAACGACTCCTTCATCCTTTGTGTCATTGGCAAATTTATTAACCAACCCCTCAACATCCTCATCCAAGTCATTTATAAAAACTACAAAGAGCAGAGGCCCAAGAACAGAACCTTACAGATCATCACTCACCACTGACCTCCAGGCAGAATACTTTCTATCTACAACCACTCTCTGCCTTCTGTCAGCCAACCAATTCTGAATTCAGACAGCCAAATCTCCCTGTACCCCATACCGCCTGACTTTATGAAGGAGTCTACCATGGGGAACCGAATCAACACGGACATTTACTATAAACCGACTGACTCCCACAACTACCTAGACTACACCTCCTCCCATCCTGCCCCCTGTAAAAAATGCCATCCCATATTCCCAATTCCTTCATCTCCGCCGCATCTGCTCCCAGGAGGACCAGTTCCAATACCGTACAGCCCAGATGGCCTCCTTCTTCAAACACCGCAATTTCCCCCCAGACGTGATCGACGATGCTCTCCACCGCATCTCCTCCACTTCCCGCTCCTCCGCCCTTGAGCCCCGCCCCTCCAATCGCCACCAGGACAGAACCCCACTGGTCCTCATCTACCACCCCACCAACCTCCGTATACATCGTATCATCCGCCGTCATTTCTTCCACCTCCAAACGGACCCCACCACCAGGGATATGTTTCCCACCCCTCCCCTATCAGAGTTCTGAAAAGACCACTCCCTCCGTGACTCCCTCGTCAGGTCCACACCCCCCACCAACCCAACCTCCACTCCCGGCACCTTCCCCTGCAACCGCAAGAAATGCAAAACTTGCGCCCACACCTCCTCCCTTACTTCTCTCCAAGGCCCCAAGGGATCCTTCCATATCCGCCACAAATTCACCTGCACCTCCACACACATCATCTATTGCATCCGCTGCACCCGATGTGGCCTCCTCTATATTGGGGAGACAGGCCGCCTATTTGCGGAACGTTTCAGAGAACACCTCTGGGACACCCGGACCAACCAACCCAACCACCCTGTGGCTCAACACTTCAACTCCCCCTCCCATTCCACCAAGGACATGCAGGTCCTTGGACTCCTCCATCGCCAGACCATAGCAACACGACGGCTGAAGGAAGAGTGCCTCATCTTCCACCTAGGAACCCTCCAACCACAAGGGATGAACTCAGATTTCTCCAGTTTCCTCATTTCCCCTCCCCCCACCTTGTCTCAGTCCCAACCCTCGAACTCAGCACCGCCCTCCTAACCTGCAATCTTCTTCCTGACCTCTCCGCCCCCACCCCACTCCGGCCTATCACCCTCACCTTGACCTCCTTCCACCTATCGCATTTCCAACGCCCCTCCCCCAAGTCCCTCTTCCCTACCTTTTATCTTAGCCTGCTTGGCACACTTTCCTCATTCCTGAAGAAGGGCTCATGCCCGAAACGTCGATTCTCCTGCTCCTTGGATGCTGCCTGACCTGCTGCGCTTTTCCAGCAACACATTTTCAGCTCTGATCTCCATATACACCACATCCACTGCCCAACCTTCATCTACCTGTCTCAAAACCTCCTCAAAAAACTGAATAAGCTGAGGCATCAGCTGATGACTGCCTTTAATCACACTATGATTTCCAAATAGTCATAAATCCTATCCCTCAGAATTCTTTCCAAAACCTTGCTGACCACAGACGTAAGGGATATCACTATTACCCTCTTGAGTCGAGGAACAACATTCACCTCCATCCAATCCTCCGTTATGACTCACGTGGAGAGCGAGAAGGCAAAGATCCTCGATAGTGGCTTACCAACCTCCTTTCTCGCTTCCCGGAGCAACCTAGGATAAATCTGGTCTGGCTTTGGGGACTTATCAATCTTAATGTTTTCCAAAATTTCCAGCACATCAACTTCACCAATCTTGATCTGTTCAAGACTGTATCCCAGCTCCTCAAAGTTGTCATTCACAACAAGGTCCATTTCCTTGGTGAAAACCGAAGCAAAAAACTCATTTAGGGCTTCCCCTATCTGCTTAGACTTCACACACAAGTTCCCTCCGCTATCACTGACCGGCCCTATTTTATTCCTGATCATTCTCTTATTCCTCATGTATGAGTAAAATGCCTTTGGGTTCTCCTTAATCCTTCCTGCCAAGCCTTTTTCGTGCCCCATCCTGGCTCTCCTCAGTCTATTTCTGAGCTCCTTTCTAGTAAGCT
This sequence comes from Hemiscyllium ocellatum, assembly GCF_020745735.1. Lineage (NCBI taxonomy): Eukaryota > Metazoa > Chordata > Chondrichthyes > Orectolobiformes > Hemiscylliidae > Hemiscyllium > Hemiscyllium ocellatum. Next base: position 118,165,786 of record NC_083408.1, read on the forward strand.
TGTAATCCTCTAAAGCTGTACGAGATCCTTGCTCCCTCCACCTTACATAAGCTGCCTTCTTCCTTTTGATGAGAAGTTCCTCTGATCTTGTCATCCAAGGCTCCTTAATCTTACCCCTTCTTGCCTGTCTCAGAGGAACAATCTTGTGCATCACTCACAACAACTGCTCCTTAAACAGTCTCCATATGTCTGCTGTGCCCTTTGCTCCCAATCTGTATTTCCAAACTCCTGTCTGATAGCATCATAATTTCCTTTTTCCCAATTAAATATCTTCCCTCGGTCACTGCTCCTTTCCCTCTCCATGGCTGTGATAAATGTGAGGCAGTTATGGTCACTGTCACCAATGTGTTCTCCCATCGCAAGATCTGACACCTGTCCTGGCTCATTGCCGAGCACCAAATCCAAACTAGCCTCTGCCCTCATCGGCCTGTCTACACACTGAGTCAGGAAACCCTCCTGAATACACCTGACAAAAATGGCTCCATCCAAACCGTCTGCACTAAGGAGGTTCTAGTCAATATTGGGAATGTTGAAGTCACCCATAACAACCCTGCTACATCTGTATTTTTCCAAAATCTGCCATCTTATGAGTTCTATGTAGTTAACATAATACAGTTTATATGATTTCAGCAAAGCCTTTGACAAGGTGCCACATGGGAAACTAATACAGAAGATAAAAACTGATGGGATCCAGGATAACTTGGCAAGATGGATCCAAAATTCACTTACCGACAGGAGACAGAGGGTGGTGATAGACGGCTGTTTGTGTGACTGGAGCTCAGTGTGCAGTGGGTGTCCCACAGGGATCAATGCTGGGTTCCTTATTGTTTGTGATATTCATAAATGATGGAGATGAGAATATGGAGGGGGGGGGGGGGGGGGGGGGAGGTGGTGATGATAAATACATTTGTAGATGACACAAAGATTGGCTGGGTAGTTGATAATGAGAGGAAGGTGTTAGGTTACAGGAGGATATAAACGGATTGGTCAGATGGGATCAGTGGCAGATGGGATTAAACATCTGATGTGAAGTGATGCAGTTTGGAAGAATTAACAAGACAAGAGAGCACTCAATGAATGGCAGAACACTGGGAATCTCAGAGGGACATTGGGAATCTCAGAGGGATACAGTGATCTGAATTTGTAACTCTAGCATGTTGTGGTCATCCTTCCTCAAATTCCCTCGAAATCTCCTTTCCTCCACCTTAAAATTATATCCCCCTTGTTATCAACCTGTTCAGAGATGTTATGTTACACCTCAGAAGCAGGTAGGACATGAACCTAGGCCTCCTGTTTAAGAGGGAGGAACACTATCACTGTGCTACAAGTGGCCCCTCTGTGCCACCTCCCACCCTCATGTTATTCACTCTTCAACAAAGGGTAACAGCTGGAGTCTTCTTAGGGAGCTTGTCCTCGGATCCCTGTACGACGTACAGCAGGTTCATCGGCTGGTTAAGGCGGCATTGGGACACTACGTTATCAGTTGTGACATAGATTGTAAGAACAAGGAGGTGATTCTGGAGATGTACAGGACTATAGTGAGGCCACAGCTGGAGTACTGTGGGCAGTTCTGGTCCCCACACTATAGGCAGGATGGGATTACACTGGAGGAGGCGGGGGTGGGGGGGGGGGGTGCAGAGGAGATTCTCCAGGATGTTGCCGGGAATGGAGCAGTTTAGCGATAAAGAAAGGCTGGATAAACTCTTGTTTTCTTTAGAGCAGAGGCAGCTAAAGGGGACATGATGGTGGTGTGAAGGGCGTGGACAGGATGGATAGAAAGCAGCTGTTCCCCTTAGTTGAAGGGTCAATAGCAAGGAGGCATAAGTTGAAAGGAGGGGGTTTAGAGAGAATTTGAGGAAAACATTTTTTTCACCAGGCAGTGTTGAGGTCTATAATGCACTGCCTGAGTGGGTAGTTGAAGTGGGAAACCTCACAACCTTTAAAAATTAACATTCATAACATTCAAGGCTATGGGCCAAGTGCTGTAAAATGGGACCAGTGTTATTTTAGAGCAGCTTTTGTCATTGCTGGCTTAATGGGTCACAGGGCTTCTTCTGTACTGACTATATGACTGTGATTCTATGATAGTTAAAATACAACTTGGAAAATCCAGTTGTGTACATTTTTAGATGTACAAGACTACATTGCTTTTGGCACAGTGAGTCTGCCTCATTAATGAGACACAGTCTTTCATTCTGGAGTCAATAAATTAAGCAAAAGCTATCTGACATTAGTCCTGGACTGGTTGAGGAGCGGTTTGCAACAGACCTGTAAGGGCAATGCAAGCACAAACACCCAGAGCTGGCAACCAGAAAAATCTCTCTCCCTCTCTCTTTGGCTTGCGTGAGTGAGAAGATGAGACATTTAGAAGAAAGAATTTCAATCCATGAAAAGACATAGATCCACCCAATCAGCTTATCAAATGAAAGAACAAGCATCACTCTGCTGACAACATTGCTAACATCAAAACTGTCTTACAATTTTACATTTTGTCTGTACCAGCTACTCCCATCTCCAGCCCTACCTCTGTAGCTCGCGAAATTCATCATTTTCAAAAATATATTCAGCTTTCTTTTGAAACCTCCTATGGAATCCACCTCCACCACACTCCCAGGCAACAAATTCCAAATCCTAACAACTCCCTGAGTAAAGAAATTTCTCCCCATCTCACTCCGAGCTGACAAAATTAAAATTGTGATCCGAGTTACTGAACTGTGAGAAATAACTTTCCACCTTGTGATCTGGACTTGGATCTTCAGAATTTTGCTTTCCTTCTTTATATTTTTCCATCCATAGTATGTGTCAACTGTTTGACTTTTGTCTGTCTTATTTGTGAATGATCGTGTTTGTATTTGAGGTTGAGTGTGTGCTATAGTTGTTTTTGGTTTTCTGCATGTGCAGGGGAAGTTTGTAAGAGGGTTAAAGTTTTAACCAGTAGAGTGAGATATCTATAGCTAGAATCTATTTGTAACAAACAGTAATTCTTGTTCATACAGAAACCTACGCCATCTTTTCTGTTAACCTGAATTTATCCGACGGATAAATCAGAATTTTGCATCCTTTGATAAAATTTTGAACTTTTGTGACGACTCCAAGAAAAGTAGGGTCTGATTTCCAGCACACTCCCTTTGTGAGGCATGAGAAGGCGAATAAAGTGTTATCATTTATCATGGGGGGAATTGAATGCAAGAGTTGGGAGGTTATACTTCAGTTATACATGGCACTGGTGGTACTGCATCTGGAATACTGTGTACAGCACTGATCATGTTGTTGATGTAAACCCATTGGAGGGGGTTTAGACAAGATCTGCCGGATTAGTCCCTGGAGTGAGTGCTTTGTTTTATGAGGAAAGGTTGAACAGACTGGGCCTGTGTCTGCTGGAGTTTAAAAGAGTAAGAGGTGACTTGTTTGAAACATATAAAACCCTGAGGGGTCTGGATAGGGTGGATGCAGAGGTTGTTGCCTCTTCTGTGAGAATCTACAACAAGGGCCCACTGTTTGATAAATGAAGGCTTGATCATTCAAAACAGAATTAAGTGTCTTTGTAACTTTCTCCCTGAAAAGCTGCTAGAAGCTGAGTCCTTGAATATTTTTAAGGCCAAGATACATAGATGCTTGTTCAGGGAGGGGTGGGGATGATAGGTTACCAGGAGTAGGTGAGAATGTGCATTTGAGATTACAGTCAGTTCAGCCATAATCCCAGGTTCAATGGGTTGAATGGCTTACTCCTGCACTTTGTATGTACAGAAAGAGAAATGGAAAGAAAAAAACAGCAAAAAAGGAAGAGATGGAAAGTAACAGCGAAAGAGAAAGACAGAAAATGAGTAAGCAGCCAGGAGAGTCAGGCACAGGATAAAGAAAAAGTTACAGAGGGAGAAAGCAAAGATCATAGTATTGAAAGAAAGAGCAGACCTTGACATCCATCCATAGCCTGTTGATGGTGAGACCTTCAGGTGCCTGTGGCCAAAACTTTGAAATTCCCTCCCTAAACCTCTTCATCCTTTCATCTTTCCCTGCTCTTTTAAGAAGGCCTTTAAACAGGACCTCTTTCACTGACCTATTATCACCTGGCTCAATGTGACATAGGGTCAAATTCTGACTAAGGACAAAAGATATTCAAATCACTAAAGCAGGGGGTGTAATTGTCCACAACCAAGATAATATGGTCCATGGACTCCAAAGCTGCTTTTGTGATTGCAAGCCTGTGGCCAGCGATGATGACTTGGATGCGAGAGGAGAAGGAACAAACTATAAGTTTGAAGATGACATGAAAATTGGTAGTGTTATTGATAGTGAGGAGGATGGTCTCAGGCTACAGTCTGATATTGATCAGCTGCACAGAGCAATGACAGATGGAATTTAATCCCAGTAAGTGTGAGGTGATGCATTTTGGGAGGTCTAATAAGGGAAGGATATACACAATGAATGGCATGTCCCGAGTAGGTACTGAGGGCCAATGGGGTCAGCACAGGTAAACAGGGTGGTGAAGAAGATACATAGGATGCTTGCCTTCATAGGCCAGGCTGTAGAAGTTAGGAGCAAGGCAGTCTCATTACAATTTTATAAAACATTGGTTTGGCCACAGATGGAATATTGTGTGCTGTTCTGGTCGCCACACTATCGGAGGGATGTGATTTCATTGGAGAGGGAGCACAGGAGACTCACCAGGATGTTGCCTGGGATGGAAAGTCTCAGTTATGAGGAGAGACTGGATGGGTTGCATTTGTTTTCCTTGGAGCAGAGGAAGGAATCTGACTGAGCTATACAGAATAATGAGAGGTATAGATAGCATAGATCATGAGAATCTCTTCTCCTATGGCAGAAGGCTATATCCACAATTGAACTGACTAGTGGTATATAGAAGAAAATCTTCTGCATTTAAAAATAAAGTAATTAGTTACTGCTAAAATGCAAAACAACATACTGTATAATTTTGCAAGAACTGAAATCAATCCACAAGGCATTAATGTACCATGTTCAAAAGCATTTTCATCATCATCCTTGGGTGCATTAACTGAATATTTTCTTTTAATGGATGCACAATTCAGCCTTTCACAACTGCTTTCAAGATAATATAGTTTACATGGAATGTGTGGAACTCACATCCCGGCGGTGGGGGAGTCCAGAACTAGAGGGCATAGGTTTAGGGTGAGATGGGAAAGTTATAGAAGAGACCTAAGGGGGAACTTTTTCATGTAGTGGGTGGTGCGTGTATGGAATAAGCTGCCAGAGGAAGTGGTGGAGGCTGGTACAATTACAACATTTAAGAGGCATCAGGATGGGTATATGAAGAGGAAGGGTTTGGAGAGATATGGACCGGGTATTGGCAAGTGGGACTAGATCAGGTTGGGATATCTGGTCGGCACAGATGATCTGTTTCTATGCTGTACATCTCTATGACTCTATGTGTCTAGGACCAGACGGCATAAGTTTACATGAGGAGCAAGTGTTCAGAGGAGATCCAAGAAATAACTTTTTCATCCAGAGGGTGGTAGAAATATGGAAGATGCTGCCTGAGAGGATAATGGAGGCAGGTATACTCGCAATATTTAAGAAGCATCTGGACGAGCACTTAAAATGCCAAGGCATGGTAGGCTATGGACCAAGTACAGGGAAATGGGATCAATACCATCTGGTGCTTGGTGTTTGCTGCTTGGCATAAACATGGTGGGCTGAAGGGTCTGCTACTATGCAATATGATCTATGGCTCTATGACTGTCTAATATCCAAGATCACTGACTAGTTCCCAAGTGGTATCATTGACCATTTACTGACCAGTTTCTAGGATCACTGACCAATCCCAGTCCAGTTTCATTGATCAATCACAGAACCATATCCCAGATCACTTACCCATCTCAAACTAGTAATCATAGATCACTGGCCAATTGCAGAATTTTGTCCAGTACCATTGACTAATCCCCAAACTAGCCCTTCTGGATTACTGACCAATCCCAAATTAATATTTCTAGATCACTGAGCAATTACAGACCAGTATCACTGACTAATTCCAAACCAGTACACCTCGATCTCTGACCAATTGTAAACTGGTATCACTGACAAACCCAAAACCAGTATTCTGGATTACTGACCAATCACAATCAAATATAACTGATTAATCCCAAACCTAAAAATCACACAACACCAGGTTATAGTCCTGATTTGGAGATGTTAGTGTTGGACTGGGGTGGACAAAGTTAAAAATCACACAACACCAGGTTATAGTCCAACAGGCTTATTTGGAAACACTAATTTTCAGAATGCTGCTCCTTCATCAGGTAGCTACCTAGTACTTCCAAATAAACCTGTTAGACTATAACCTGGTGTTGTGTGATTTTTAACTTTGTCCATCACAGTTCAACACCGACACCTCCACATCATAATCCCAAACCTGTGTTCCAGGATCTCTGACCAATCACAAAACAACATCACTGAACAATTTCAAACCAGTATTCCTGGATATCTGACTACTTGCAAACCACAATTGCTGACCAATCATAAATCAGTATCCCTCTATAACTGACCAATCCCGAACCAATGTTCCTGGATATCTATCCAATTCCAAATGAGTATTCCTTATCTTTAACCAATTGCAACCCATACACTGGAGCTGGGTTTTAAGAAGGCAGATGCAGTCATCAGCTGGGAAATAGCAGCAACTGTTTACAAAATTGCCTGGGAATGAAATTTCCACTTGAGTGTAGCCAGTTGCTTGGAGCATAGGGAGATTTCATAGCCCCACTGAGGTGGACTGAGAGAATCAAACCCACCTGTTCTGCTTTCTGAATGTTTTTAAGGCAGAGAAGGAACCAATTCAAAGTGTTATGCAAAGTGTGAGGTGAGATAAAACTTTCACATGAAGCGTGCAGTTAGGGTATGGAATCCACTGCTGGGAAATGTGGTGAGGCAGGTATAATTGAGGCATTCGTGAGGGGCATTGGATAGGTTTTTGGATGGAAATGATGTGTGGGGATATGTGTAAAAGAAGAGATTCTCACTAAGTCATGGTGATCATTCAGAGAACCAGTACAGTTATAGAATCATATATCACAGAAATAGACCCAGTGGTCCAACCCGACTACACTGACCAGATCTCTTAAACTAATCGAGTCCCATTGGCCAGCACCCGGCCCGTATCCCTCCAAACCCTTCCTATTCATAAAGCCATCCAGATGCCTTTTACATGTTGGCATTGTATCAGCCTCCACCGCTTCCTCTGGCAGCTCAATCCATACACACACCCACCCTCCATGTGAAAATGTTGCCCCTCAGGTCCTTTTTAAATCTTTCCTGTCTCACCTTAAATCTATACCATCCAAGGAAAATACCTTGGCTATTCATGAAGTTTATGTCCCTCATGATTGTATAAACCTCTATAAGGTCATCTGACATTTCAGGGAAATTGCCCCAGACTATTAGGATGCAGCTTCTGCACATCACAATTCTGTAATTGAGTAATGTTCTATTTGTTTCCAGAGTGCTTACCTTAGAACGCCCTCTATTCTAAGGGGTTTCAAGACCCCACTAAAAACCTAAGCACAAAACCATATTTTGTTCATTCAAGTGATATGAGACTCACGTTTTATCCACTAACATAATACATTTTGTATGTTACTAGTCCCCTTTTAATTCAAAGATTCACTCTGGATATAATAGAGTCCATAGCCTCTGCAGTATCCACCTGTCTCCAGATAGCACATCAAGTGATTCAGATTGGCTGAAATCTGGTATGTGTGACGCTGGGGACCTCTAGAGGAGATTACTACAAACCAACTTCTTAGGCCTGAAAAATTAACTGGATCAGGTGAACTCCATATTACAGATTCAGCAGGTTCCGCCCTCACCTCATTTCCTTCAGACACTTCTATGTCACATTTACATGCTTTTTGTGAACATCACTTCCCTCTTCAATGGGTCTCATACTATTCACAGATGCAATGGGAAAATTGCACAGTCTGCCGATATATTCCCAGGGTCAGCATTTATTGCCAGTCCTTAGCTGCCTTTGAGAATCACAAAATTGTTAGGGTGCAAGAGGAGGGATTTCCAGCCCATGTCTGTACCAATTCTATTACCAAGTCCATCTCTATTATTTCCTACCAACCTCCTGCCTTTCTCACACTATTTTAATCCAAATAATAGTCAGAGACTTTTTCTCAGGGCAGAAATGGCCATCATGAGGGGCTATCATAATTTTAAGATGATTGGAGGAAAGTTTGGGGAGATGTCAGAGGTAGGTTCTTCACACACAGAGTGGTAGATGCGTGAATTGTGCTGCCAGCAGTAGTAGTAGAGTCAGATACATTCGGGAATTTTAAGCGGCTCTTAGATAGGCACGTGGAAAATAGGACAATGAAGGGTATGTAGGTCAGTTTGATCTTAGAGTTGGATCTAAGGTCAGCACATTAAGGGGCCAAATGGCCTGTACTGTATTGGTCTATGTTCTATGTTAATCATCCAATGCCCCTCTTGAATGCCCCAATTGAAACTGTCTCCACCAGATTTCCAGGTGGTACACCTCAGACCCTAACTACTCACCATATGAAATTGTGTTTCTCACACCACCCTTGCTTGGTTTGCACATCGCTTTCAATCTATGCCCCTCTCTATCTTCTTTGTTTTATGAGTGTGACCAGCTTCTCCCCATCTTCTCCACTCACGATTTTGAAAACCTCTATCAAATATCTTCTCAACCGTCTCTTCTCCAAATGGAACAATTCCAACTTCTTCAGTCTATCCTCATCACTGAAGTTTCTCATTTCTGGAATCATTCTTGTTAATCACTTCAGCACTCTCTCCAATGCATTCACATCTTCCCTATACTGTAGTGCCCACACTGTACACAATACTCCAGGTCTAAACAGTGTCTTGTAAATGTTCAACATCACCTCTTGGCTTAAAAATCTATGTACCAGTATTAATAAAGCGGAGGTTACTGTATGACAAAGGGAAGGACAGATAAAGAGAGGGAGTGACAGTGAAAGTAAGAAACCGGTCTCTCTCTCTCTTCGTTTCTCTCTTTTTCTTTCACTGTCTCACCGATTGTCTCTCTTTCTTTCACTCTCACTCTTTCTCCGTCTTTCCCACTCTCTCTTTCTCCCGTCTCTCTCATTCTCTCCACCTGTTTCCTTTTCTCTCACTGTCTCTCTCGCTCTTTCTCCATATCTTTCTCTTTCTCACTCTTTCTCTATTTCTCTCCCTCATTCTCTTTCGTCCTGTTTACCTTTCTCACCTGTTTCTCGCTCTCTTTCTCATCCTCTCATTGTTTCTCACTCTCTCTCACCTGTGTCTCACTCACCTATTTCTCTCTTTCTTTCTCACTCACTCTCATCTGTTTCTCTCTTTCTCACTCACCTGCTTCTCTCTCTTTCTCACTCTCACCTGATTCTCTCACTCTTTCTCACTGTCTCTCCCGTTTATCTTTCTCAGTTTCTCTCTTGCTCACTCACCCTCATGTATTTCTCTTTTTCTCCGTTTCTCACTCTCTTCCCCCTATCATTCTCTCTCTCATTCTCTGTCACATTCCCACTCTCTCTACATTCTCTCCCTTTCTATCACATTCTCTCTCTCTCTGACATTCCCTCTGACACTCCTTGTCTATCACAGTCCCTCTCGCTCTCTCTATCACATTCTTGCTAACACACATGTGGGCGGCACGGTGGCACAGTGGTTAGCACTGCTGCCTCACAGCGCCTGAAGACCCGGGTTCAATTCCCGACTCAGGCGACTGACTGTGTGGAGTTTGCACGTTCTCCCCGTGTCTGCGTGGGTTTCCTCCGGGTGCTCCGGTTTCCTCCCACAGTCCAAAGATGTGCGAGTCAGGTGAATTGGCCATGCTAAATTGCCCGTAGTGTTAGGTAAGGGGTAATGTAGGGGTATGGGTGGGTTTCGCTTTGGCAGGTCGGTGTGGACTTGTTGGGCCGAAGGGCCTGTTTCCACACTGTAAGTCTAATCTAATCTAGTCACATCCCCTCTCCCTCTGTCACATTCATCCTCTCTGTCATACTTCCCACTCTCTGTCACATTCCCTCTCAATCATATTCTCTATATTACATTATCTCTCTCCTTCTCTATAACATTCCCCTCTATCATATTACTTCTCTCTATCACATGTCCTCTCTCCCTCTTTACTAAATTCTCTCTCTCACTCTCATCTGTTTCTCTCACTCATTCTCACTCTTTCACCCTATTTTGGTCTTTCTCCGTATATCAAAATCCACCCCCCCCCCCCCCCACCTCTGTCTTTCACACATTCTCTCTCTCTCATTCCCACTCTCTCACACTCTCTCCTGCTCTCTAACATATTCTCTCTGTCAGTCTCTCTCCCTCTATCACATTCCCGCTATATAACACATTCTCTCTCTCTTATATACATTCTCTCTCCCTCTCACATTTTCTCTATCACATTCCCTCGATCACATTCCTTCTCTATCACATTCCCTCCCTCTCTCACTCTATTACATACCCTCTCTCTCTATATTACTCTATTACATTCTCTCTCTCTCACATTCCCTCTCTATCACATTCTCCCCTCTATCACATTCCCTCTCTGTCTAACGTTCCCTCCCCCTCTCCCTATCACATTACCCCCTCTCTCTCACACATTGTCTTTCTCTCTCACACGTTTTTTCTCTTTATTACATTCTCTCTCCTCGCTCTCACATTCCCTCTCTCTCTCTCACTCTCTCGATTATATTCTCTCTCACATTCTTTGTTAAATTTTCCTCTCTCTCTCACACACCTCTCTATTACATTCTTAGATTTTTTTTTACTTAGATTATTTACAGTGTGGAAACAGGCCCTTCGGCCCAACAAGTCCACACCGACCCACACCCACCCAGACCCATTCCCCTACATTTACCCCCTACCTAACACTACGGGCAATTTAGCATGGCCAATTCATCTGACCCGCACATCTTTGGACTGTGGGAGGAAACCAGACACTCCCCCGGAGGAATGTGCAAACTCCACACAGACAGTCGCCTGAGGCGGGAATTGAACTCGGGTCTCTGGCGCTGTGAGGCAGCAATGCTAACCACTGTGCCACCATGCCACCCACATTCTCTCTCTCTAATTCCCTCTCTCTCTCTCTCCCTATTACATTGCTCCCCCCTCATAATCTCTCTCACACACATGCTTTCTCTCTCACATTCTCTCTCTATTACATTCTCTCTCTCCCTCTGTCTCTCACACACATATTCTCTCTCTCTATTATATTCTCTCTCACATATTCTCTCTCTCACATTCTTTATTACATTCTCTCTCTCTCACATTCTTTATTACATTCTCTCTCTCTCACATTCTTTATTACATTCTCTCTCTCTCACATTCTCTCTCTCATTCTCTCTCTCTATTACATTCTCTCTCATTCTCCCTGTCTCACATTCTCTCTCTATTAGATTCTCTCTCTCTCTCATTCTCTCTCCCTATTACATTCTCTCACATTCTCTCTCTCTCACATTCTCCCTCTCTCTCACATTCTCTCTTTATTACATTCTCTCACATTCTCTCTCTCAATTACATTCTCTCACATTCTCTCTTTATTACATTCTCTCTCTCTCAATTACATTCTCTCTCAATTACATTCTCTCACATTCTCCCTCTCTCACATTCTCTCTCTCTCACACACACACTCTCTATTACATTCTCTCTCTCTCTCACACACTCTCTATTACATTCTCTCTCTCACACATTCTCTCTTTATTACATTCTCTCTCTCAATTACATTCTCTCACATTCTCCCTCTCTCACATTCTCTCTCTATTACGTTCTCTCACATTCTCTCTCTATTACGTTCTCTCACATTCTCTCTCTATTACATTCTCTCTCTATTACGTTCTCTCACATTCTCTCTCTATTACATTCTCTCTCTCTCACATTCTCTCTCTATTACGTTCTCTCTCTATTACGTTCTCTCACATTCTTTCTCTATTACATTCTCTCTCTCACACATTCTCTCTTTATTACATTCTCTCTCTCAATTACATACTCTCACATTCTCTCTTTATTACATTCTCTCTCACATTCTCTCTCACTCAATTACATTCTCTCACATTCTCCCTCTCTCACATTCTCTATTACATTCTCTCTCTATTACGTTCTCTCACATTCTCTCTCTCTCACATTCTCTATTGCGTTCTCTCACATTCTCTCTCTATTACATTCTCTCACATTCTCCCTCTCTCACATTCTCTAACATTCTCTCTCTATTACATTCTCTCTCTCTCTCACATTCTCTCTCTGTTACATTCTCTCTCTCTCAATTACATTCTCTCACATTCTTTATCACATTCTCTCTCTCACATACACACATTCTCTCTCTATTACGTTCTCTCACATTCTCTCTCTCTATTACATTCTCTCACATTCTCTCTCTCTCTATTACATTCTCTCACATTCTCTCTCTCACATTCTCTCTCTCTATTACATTCTCTCTCTCTCTATTACGTTCTCTCACATTCTCTCTCTCTCACATTCTCTCTCTCTCTCTCTATTACATTCTCTCACATTCTCTTACATTCTCTCTCTCTCTCACATTCTCTCTCTCTATTACATTCTCTCTCTCTATCACATTCTCTCTCTCTCTCTATTACATTCTCTCACATTCTCTCTCTATTACATTCTCTCACATTCTCTCTCTTACATTCTCTCTCTCTCTCACATTCTCTCTCTCTATTACATTCTCTCACATTCTCTCTCTATTACATTCTCTCTCTCTATTACATTCTCTCACATTCTCTCTCTTACATTCTCTCTCTCTATTACATTCTCTCACATTCTCTCTCTCTCTCTCACATTCTCTCTCTCTCTCTATTACATTCTCTCACATTCTCTCTCTCTCTCACATTCTCTCTCTCTATTACATTCTCTCACATTCTCTCTCTATTACATTCTCTCTCTCACATTCTCTCTCTCTCTCTCTCTATTACATTCTCTCACATTCTCTCTCTTACATTCTCTCACATTCTCTCTCTCTCTCTATTACATTCTCTCTCTCTCACATTCTCTCTCTCTCTTACATTCTCTCTCTCTATTACATTCTCTCACATTCTCTCTCTCTCTCACATTCTCTCTCTCTATTACATTCTCTCTCTCTCTCTCTATTACATTCTCTCACATTCTCTCTCTCTCTATTACATTCTCTCACATTCTCTCTCTTACATTCTCTCTCTCTCTCACATTCTCTCTCTCTATTACATTCTCTCACATTCTCTCTCTATTACATTCTCTCTCTCTATTACATTCTCTCACATTCTCTCTCTCTATTACATTCTCTCACATTCTCTCTCTCTATTACATTCTCTCACATTCTCTCTCTCTCTCACATTCTCTCTCTCTATTACATTCTCTCACATTCTCTCTCTATTACATTCTCTCTCTCACATTCTCTCTCTCTCTCTCTCTATTACATTCTCTCTTACATTCTCTCACATTCTCTCTCTCTCTCTATTACATTCTCTCTCTCTCACATTCTCTCTCTCTCTTACATTCTCTCTCTCTCTCACATTCTCTCTCTCTATTACATTCTCTCACATTCTCTCTCTCTCACATTCTCTCTCTCTATTACATTCTCTCACATTCTCTCTCTCTCTCACATTCTCTCTCTCTCTCTATTACATTCTCTCACATTCTCTCTCTTACATTCTCTCTCTCTCTATTACATTCTCTCACATTCTCTCTCTCTCACATTCTCTCTCTCTCTCTCACTCATTCTCTCTCTTTCACATTCTCTCTCTCTATTACATTCTCTCACATTCTCTCTCTCTCTCACATTCTCTCTCTCTATTACATTCTCTCACATTCTCTCTCTTACATTCTCTCTCTCTATTACATTCTCTCACATTCTCTCTCTCTCTATTACATTCTCTCTCTCACACATTCTCTCTCTCTCTCTCACTCACATTCTCTCTCTTACATTCTCTCTCTCTCTGTTACATTCTCTCACATTCTCTCTCTCTCTTACATTCTCTCTCTCTCTCACATTCTCTCTCTCTATTACATTCTCTCACATTCTCTCTCTCTCACATTCTCTCTCTCTCACATTCTCTCTCTCTATTACATTCTCTCACATTCTCTCTCTCTCTCACATTCTCTCTCTCTCTCACATTCTCTCTCTCTCTATTACATTCTCTCACATTCTCTCTCTTACATTCTCTCTCTCTCTATTACATTCTCTCACATTCTCTCTCTCTCACATTCTCTCTCTCTCACATTCTCTCTCTCTCTCACTCATTCTCTCTCTTACATTCTCTCTCTCTCACATTCTCTCTCTCTATTACATTCTCTCACATTCTCTCTCTCTCTCACATTCTCTCTCTCTATTACATTCTCTCTCTTACATTCTCTCTCTCTCTATTACATTCTCTCACATTCTCTCTCTCTCACATTCTCTCTCTCTCTCACTCATTCTCTCTTACATTCTCTCTCTCTCACATTCTCTCTCTCTATTACATTCTCTCACATTCTCTCTCTCTCTCACATTCTCTCTCTCTATTACATTCTCTCACATTCTCTCTCTTACATTCTCTCTCTCTCTATTACATTCTCTCACATTCTCTCTCTCTCTTACATTCTCTCTCTCTCTATTACATTCTCTCTCTCACTCATTCTCTCTCTTACATTCTCTCTCTCTCACATTCTCTCTCTCTATTACATTCTCTCTCTCTCTCACATTCTCTCTCTCTATTACATTCTCTCACATTCTCTCTCTTACATTCTCTCTCTCTATTACATTCTCTCACATTCTCTCTCTCTCTTACATTCTCTCTCTCTCTATTACATTCTCTCTCTCACACATTCTCTCTCTCTCTCACTCACATTCTCTCTCTTACATTCTCTCTCTCTCTATTACATTCTCTCACATTCTCTCTCTCTCTTACATTCTCTCTCTCTCTCACATTCTCTCTCTCTATTACATTCTCTCACATTCTCTCTCTCTCACATTCTCTCTCTCTATTACATTCTCTCACATTCTCTCTCTCTCTCACATTCTCTCTCTCTCTCACATTCTCTCTCTCTCTCTATTACATTCTCTCACATTCTCTCTTACATTCTCTCTCTCTCTATTACATTCTCTCACATTCTCTCTCTCTCACATTCTCTCTCTCTCACATTCTCTCTCTCTCTCACTCATTCTCTCTCTTACATTCTCTCTCTCTCACATTCTCTCTCTCTATTACATTCTCTCACATTCTCTCTCTCTCTCACATTCTCTCTCTCTATTACATTCTCTCTCTTACATTCTCTCTCTCTCTATTACATTCTCTCACATTCTCTCTCTCTCACATTCTCTCTCTCTCTCACTCATTCTCTCTTACATTCTCTCTCTCTCACATTCTCTCTCTCTATTACATTCTCTCACATTCTCTCTCTCTCTCACATTCTCTCTCTCTATTACATTCTCTCACATTCTCTCTCTTACATTCTCTCTCTCTCTATTACATTCTCTCACATTCTCTCTCTCTCTTACATTCTCTCTCTCTCTATTACATTCTCTCACATTCTCTCTCTCTCTTACATTCTCTCTCTCTCTATTACATTCTCTCTCTCACACATTCTCTCTCTCTCTCTCTCACTCACATTCTCTCTCTTACATTCTCTCTCTCTCTATTACATTCTCTCTCTCACACATTCTCTCTCTCTCTCTCTCACTCACATTCTCTCTCACATTCTCTCTCTCTCTATTACATTCTCTCTCTCACACATTCTCTCTCTCTCTCTCTCACTCACTCACATTCTCTCTCTTACATTCTCTCTCTTACATTCTCTCTCTCTCACATTCTCTCTCTCTATTACATTCTCTCTCTCTCTCACATTCTCTCTCTCTATTACATTCTCTCACATTCTCTCTCTTACATTCTCTCTCTCTATTACATTCTCTCACATTCTCTCTCTCTCTTACATTCTCTCTCTCTCTATTACATTCTCTCCCTCTCACATTCTCTCTCTCTCTCCCTCTCACATTCTCTCTCTCTCGCGCGCGCGCGCTCTGCGTTGCCGGGGTGACGGACGCGCATGCGCAGTGACGCCGGGCCTAGTGATGGAGGATGTTCTGGAGGAAAATCAGCGGGTAACAGGATAGAGAGAATGTGACAGAGAGAGAGAGAGAGAGAGAATGTGATAGAGAGAGAGAATGTGACAGAGAGAGAGAGAGAATGTGATAGAGCGAGGGAAAGAGAGAGAATGTGATAGAGAGAGAGAGAGAGAGAATGTGATAGAGAGAGAGAGAGAATGTGATAGAGAGAGGGAAAGAGAGAGAATGTGATAGAGAGAGAGAGAGAATGTGATAGAGAGGGAAAGAGAGAGAATGTGATAGAGAGAGGGAAAGAGAGAGAATGTGATAGAGAGAGAGAATGTGATAGAGAGAGGGAAAGAGAGAGAATGTGATAGAGAGAGAATGTGATAGAGAGAGAGAGGGAATGTGATAGAGAGAGGGAAAGAGAGAGAATGTGATAGAGAAAGAGAATGTGATGGAGAGAGGGAAAGAGAGAGAGAGAATGCGATAGAGAGAGGAAAAGAGAGCGAGAATGTGATAGAGAGAGGGAATGTGATGGAGAGAGAGAAAGAGAGAGAGAATGTGATAGAGAGAGAGAATGTGACAGAGAGAGAGAGAGAGAGAGAATGTGATAGAGAGAGAGAATGTGACAGAGAGAGAGAGAGAATGTGATAGAGCGAGGGAAAGAGAGAGAATGTGATAGAGAGAGAGAGAGAGAGAATGTGATAGAGAGAGAGAGAGAATGTGATAGAGAGAGGGAAAGAGAGAGAATGTGATAGAGAGAGAGAGAGAATGTGATAGAGAGGGAAAGAGAGAGAATGTGATAGAGAGAGGGAAAGAGAGAGAATGTGATAGAGAGAGAGAATGTGATAGAGAGAGGGAAAGAGAGAGAATGTGATAGAGAGAGAATGTGATAGAGAGAGAGAGGGAATGTGATAGAGAGAGGGAAAGAGAGAGAATGTGATAGAGAAAGAGAATGTGATGGAGAGAGGGAAAGAGAGAGAGAGAATGCGATAGAGAGAGGAAAAGAGAGCGAGAATGTGATAGAGAGAGGGAATGTGATGGAGAGAGAGAAAGAGAGAGAGAATGTGATAGAGAGAGGGAATGTGATGGAGAGAGAGAAAGAGAGAGGGAATGTGATAGAGGGAGGGAAAGAGAGGGAATGTGATAGAGAGAGGGAAAGAGAGAGAGAATGTGATAGAGGGAGGGAAAGAGAGGGAATGTGATAGAGAGAGGGAAAGAGAGAGAGAATGTGATAGAGAAAGAGAATGTGATGGAGAGAGGGAATGTGATAGAGAGAGGGAAAGAGAGAGAGAATGTGATAGAGAAAGAGAATGTGATGGAGAGAGGGAATGTGATAGAGAGAGGGAAAGAGAGAGAGAATGTGATAGAGAAAGAGAATGTGATGGAGAGAGGGAATGTGATAGAGAGAGGGAAAGAGAGAGAATGTGATAGAGAGAGGGAATGTGATAGAGAGAGGGAAAGAGAGAGGGAATGTGATAGAGAGAGGGAAAGAGAGAGGGAATGTGATAGAGAGAGGGAAAGAGAGAGAGAATGTGATAGAGAAAGAGAATGTGATGGAGAGAGGGAATGTGATAGAGAGGGAAAGAGAGAAAGAATGTGATAGAGGGAATGTGATGGAGAGAGGGAAAGAGAAAGAGAGAATGTGATAGAGAGAGGGAAAGAGAGAGAGAATGTGATAGAGAGAGGGAATGTGATGGAGAGAGAGAAAGAGAGAGAGAATGTGATAGAGAGGGAAAGAGAGAGAGAGAATGTAATACAGAGAGGGAAAGAGAGAGAGAGAGAATGTGATAGAGGGAATGTGATGGAGAGAGGGAATGTGATGGAGAGAGAGAAAGAATGTGATAGAGAGGGGGAAAGAGAGAGGGAAGTGATAGAGAGAGAATGTGACAGAGAGAGGGAAAGATAGAGAGAATGTGATAGAGGGAAAGAGAGAGAGAGAATGTGACAGAGAGAGAATGGGATAGAGAGAGAGAATGCCATAGAGAGAGGGAGAAAGAGAGAATGTGATAAAGAGAGGGGGAGAGAGAATGTGATAGAGAGAGGGAGAGAGAATGTGTTAGAGGGAGAGAGAGAATGTGATAGAAGAAGAATGTGATAGAGAGAGGGAAAGAGTGAATGTGAGAGAGATAGAGAGAGAATATGATGGAGAGATGATTTGGAGACGCCGGTCATGGACTGAGATGTACGAAGTTAGAAATCATACAACACCAGGTTATTGTCCAATAGGTTTATTTGGAAGCACTAGCTTTTGGAGCGCTGGTCCTTCATCAGGTGGTTGTGCAGAATAAGATTGTAAGACACAGAATTTATAGCAAAAATTTCCAGTGTGATGTAACTGAAATTATATATTGAAAAAGACCTGGATTGTTTGTTAAGTCTCTCATCTTTTAGAATGTTGGTTTCAGTTCTTTCACATGTAAATCGCAAAACCTTTTTGTAGAAGTTACATTCTCACGTGAACTCTAACAATTGATGTCATGTCGGCCCTGATAATGTATTGAAGGTGTTTGCTCCCTGTGTGAGGCTGTCTGTACCACAATGGTCAGACTGAGTCTCATCTAAAAAATGGATTAACGGAATCTTACATAGATTCATGAAGTTTTTGAGCAAAATAAAATGTAATTCTGCAAATATAACTTTATCCTACACTTATATGTGCATGGCCGCTTGTGTGTTTAGGGGGAGGGGGATTATGAGTGTCTGTGAGAGGATGTGTGTGAGTGTGAGTGTAAAGGGCTTTAAGTCTATGAGAGGGTGTGTGTGGGACTGTATGTGTGAGTGTATGAGAGAGGGTGTGTGTTTGTGTGTGTAGTGCAATCCAATGGGGGTCACCTGTAGTGTGACATGAACCCAAAGTCCCGGTTGAGGCCATCCCCATGGGTACCAAACTTGACTATCAGCCTCTGTTTGACCATTTTTCATTGTTGCCTGTCCTGGATTCCGCCTTGGAGGACAGTCACCCGAAGGTCCGAGGTCGAATGTCCCGGACCGCTGAAGTGTTCCCCGACTGGGAGGGAGCACTCCTGTCTGTTAATTGTTGTGCGATGTCCATCCACCCGTTGCCGTAGCCTTTGTTCGGTCTCACCAATGTACCATGCCTCAGGGCATCCTTGCCTGTGGCGTATGAGGTGGACAATGTTGGCTGTCACATACATGGTGGGAGGTGTCCCCACACATAATGGTGGTATTCTGACACGTCTTGCAGCACCTACCTTGACAAGGTTGTATGGTATTGTCCTGAAAGCTGGGCAGTTTGCAATGAGCAATGATCTATTTGAGGTTTGGTTGTTGTTTAAAGGCGAGCAGTGGAGGTGTGGGGAAGGTATTGGCGAGGTACTCCTCCTCATTGATAATCTGTTACAGGCTGCGAAGAACATGGCGTAGTTTTTCGGCTCCTGCGAAGTACAGGACAACGAAGGGTACCCTGTCGGTTGCAGCTCATGTCTGTCTCCTGAGGAGGTCATTACCGTTCCTCACTGGCACGTCAGAGCTGGCGGTCGATGAGTTGAGCATCGTACCCTGTTCTTATGAGGGCATCCCTGAGTACTTCCAAGTGCCTGTCATGTTCCTCCTCATCTGAACAGATCCTGTGTATGCGTAGGGCTTGTCCATAGGGGATGGCAGTTTCAATATGTTTCAGGTGGAAGCTGGAGAAATGTAGCATCGTGACATTATCCGTGGGTTTGTGATAGAGTGTGGTGCTGTATGGAGATGTATCTGTCCAAGAATAGTTTTATCAGTGACTCCTCGCATGGGTCCAGAGGAAGAAAATGTCGTCAATGTACCTGGTGTGTAGTGTTGGTTGGAGGTCCTGCATAGAGAAGAAGTCTTGTTCGAACTTGTGCATGAAAATCTAAGCATATTGGGGTGAAAAGTTGGTGCCCATGGCTATTCCACGTGTCTGGATGAAGAACTGGTTGTCAAAGGTGAAGACGTTGTGATCGAGGATAAAGTAGATGAGTTGTAGGACAGTGTTTGGAGATTGGCAGTTGTTGGTGTTGAGTACTGAGGCTGCTGCCACGATGCTGTCATTGTGGGGAATGCTGGTGTAGAGTGCTGAAATGGCCATTGTGACGAGGAGTGTTCCTGGTTCGACTGGTCTATGGGTGCTGAGTTTCTGTCAGAAATCTGTAGTGTCGTGACAGAAGCTGGGGGTTCCCTGTACAATATATGTACAGTATGATTTCTAACTTGATAGAAAGAGGAAGAGAGCGAATGTGATAGAGAGAGATAATATGATAGAGGGAGAGACAGAATGTGACAGAGAAGAGGGAGTGTGATAGAGAGAGAATGTGATAGAGAGAGGTGATAGAGAAAGAGAGAATGCAATAGAGAGAGAGAGAGAATGTGACCTAGAGAGAGAGGGAATGAGAGAATGTGATAGATAGAGGGAGAGAAAGAATGTGATAGAGAGAATGTGATAGAGAAAGAGAGATTATGATAGAGTGGGAGAGAGAGAATGTGATATAGAGAATGTGATCTAGAGAGAAAGGGAATGTGACAGAGAGAGTGAATGTGATAGAGAGAGGGAGAGAATGTGATAGAGAGAGGGAGAGAAAGAGAATGTGATAGAGCGAGAGAGCATGTGATAGAGAGAATGTGATACAGATTGAGAGAGAATGTGATATAGAGAAAGAGGGAATGTGATAGAGAGAATGTGATAGAGAAGGAGAGAATGTGATAGAGAATAAGATAAAGAGAATGTGATAGAGTGTGTGATAGAGCAGGAGAGAGAGAATGTGATAGAGAATGTGTTAAAGATAGAGGGAATGTCAGAGAGGGAATATGATAGAGTGAGATCGAGACAATGTGATAGAATGTGATTCAGAGAGAGAATGTGATATAGAGTGAGGGAGAATGTAATGTAGATAGAGGAGGGACAGGGAATGTGATGGAGAGAGAGAATGTGATAGAGAAAGAGAGATTGTGATAGAGAGAAAGTGGGAATGTGATCTAGAGAGAGAGGGAATGTGAGAGAGAGAGAGAGAGAGAGAATATGGTACAGAGAATGTGTTGGAGACAGAGGGAATGTGATAGAGAGAGTGTGTGATAGAGTGGGAGAGAGACAATGTGATAGAGAATGTGTTAGAGACAGAGAGAATGTCATAGAGAGGGAATATGATAGAGTGTGATAGAGAGGGAATGTGAGAGGGAGAGAGAGGGGAATGTGATATAGAGAGAGGGAATGTGATAGAGAATCTGTGTGAGAGAGAGAGAGAATGTGATAGAGAGGCAATGTGACAGACTGTGTGTGGTAGAGAGACAATATGAAAGAGAGAGTGTGTGATGGATAGAGAGACAGAGATTGTGATAGAGAATGTGGTTAGAGAAAAAGAGAGGCGCACACACAATGTGATAGAGAGAGAGGGTGAGAATGTAATGGACAGAGAAGGAACATGATCGAGAGAATGTGATACGGTATATGATAGAGAGAATGTGATATAGGGAGAGGGAATGTGATTAAGAGAGAACGTGAGAGAGGGAGAGAGAATGTGATAGCGAGAGGGAGAGAGAATGTGATAGTGAGAGAGAATGTATGAGAAAGAGAGAGAATGTGATAGAGAATGTAATAGAGATATAGAGAGGGAGAGAGAATGTGATAGAGGGAGAATGTGAAATAGAGAGAGAGAATTTAATAGAGAGAGAGAATGTGAGAGAGATATAGAGAGAGAGAGAGAATGTGATATGAGAGGGAATGTGATAGAGAGAGAATGTGATAGAGAATGTGGTTGAGCGAGGGAGAATGTGATAGAGAGACAGGAGAGTGTGATAGAGAGAATGAGAATATGATTGAGAGGTGGAGTGTGATAGAGAGAGAGAATGTGATCAGGTGAGAGTGAATTTGATCGAGAGTGAGAATGGAATAGAAAGACAGAAAATTTGAGAGAGAGAGAATGTGTTGAGAGGGTGAGAATGAGAGAATGTGTTGAGAGAGAGCAAATGTAACAGAGAGAGAAAGTGATTGAATATAGAACATTACAGCCCTTCGGCCCTCGATGTTGCGCCGCCCTGTGAAACCAATCTGAAGCCCATCTAACCGACACTATTCCATTCTTGTCCATATGCCTATCCGATGACCATTTAAATATCCTTAAAGTTGGCGAGTCTACTACTGTTACAGGCAGGGCGTTCCATGCCCCTACTACTCTCTGAGTAAAGAAACTACCTCTGATACCTGAATGTGAATGTAATCGAGAGAGAGAATATGATAGAGAGGAAAGGAATATGACAGTGAGAGAGGAGGGGAATGTAACAGAGAGAAAGAGAGAATGCAATAGAGGGAGGGAGGGAATGTGTGTGAGAGAGTGAATGTGATAGAGAGGGACTGTGTGCGTCTGTGAGAGAGTGTGTGTGATAGAGAGTAAATGTGAGAGATAGAGGGGAGATGTGATAAGAGTGAGGAAATGTGATAGAGAGCGAGAGCGAAGGAAATGGAATAGAGAGAACAAGAATATGATTAAAGGGGGGATGTAATATAGAGAGAGAGTGAGAGAGAGAGACAGGGAAACAAAACAGAAATAACTGGACCAGCTGAGCACGTCTCGCAGCATCTGAGGACGTTTCACCAGACCCAAAATGTTAGCTAATTTCTCTTCAGAAGTGCTGCCAGACCTGCTGAGCTTTTCAGCAACATCTGTTTTTGTTTCTGATTTATGGCATCCGCTGTTCTTTTGCGTTTTTTTAGAGAGAGAGGGAATGTGATAGAGTGAGGAATGTAATAAGACAGGGGGAATGTGACAGAGAGAGAGGGAATGTGATAGAGAGAGTGAGGAATGTAATAGACAGGGGGAATGTGACAGAAAGAGAGGGAATGTGACACAGAGAGGGAATGTGATAGACAGAGTGAGGAATATAATAGGGGGATGTGACAGAGAGAGAGGGAGTGTGAGAAAGAGAGGGAATGTGATAGAGAGAGTAAGGAATGTAATAGACGGGGGAATGTGACACAGAGAGAGGGAATGTGATAGAGAGAGTGAGGAATGTAATAGACGGGAATGTGACAGAGAGAGAGGGAATGTGACACAGAGAGGGAATGTGATAGAGAGAGTGAGGAATATAATAGGGGAATGTGACAGAGAGAGAGGGAGTGTGAGAAAGAGAGGGAATGTGATAGAGAGAGTAAGGATGTAATAGACGGGGGAATGTGACAGAGAGAGAGGGACTGTGACAGAGAGAGGGAATGTGATAGAGAGAGTGAGGAATGTAATAGACAGGGGAATGTGATAGAGGGAATGTGATAGAGAGAGTGAGGAATATAATAGGGGAATGTGACAGAGGGAGAGGGAGTGTGAGAAAGAGAGGGAATGTGATAGAGAGAGTGAGGAATGTAATAGACGGGGGAATGTGACAGAGGGAGAGGGAGTGTGATAGAGTGAGGAATATAATAGGGGAATGTGACAGAGAGAGAGGGAGTGTGACAGAGAGAGGGGGAGTGTGACAGAGAGAGAAGGAATGTGACAGAGAGAGGGAATGTTACAGCACCAGGGACCTGGGTTCGATTCCCGCTTGTCTGTGTGGAGTTTGCACATTTTCCCCGTGTCTGCGTGGGTTTTCTCCGGATGCTCCGGTTTCCTCCCACAATCCAAAGATGTGCAGGCCAGGTGGATTGCCCGTAGTGTTTGGTCGGGGTGGGTTACTCTTCGGATTGTTGGTGTGGACCCATTGGGTCAAAGGGTCTGTTTTCACACTGTAGGGCATCTAAAAAACAAGAATGTGATAGAGAGAATGAGATAGGCCGAATGTGATAGAGAGAGGGAGAGAGAGAATGTGGTAGTGAGAGAGAGAGAGAATGTGATTGAGAGAGAATGTGGTAGAGAGAGACAATGAGAGAGACTGTGATAGAGGGAGAATGTGGTAGAGGGAGAGAGCGGATATGATAGAGAGAGGGGGAGTGTGATAGAGTAAGGAATGTAATAGACAGGGGTAATGTGACAGAGAGAGAAGGAATGTCACAGCACCAAGGACCTGGGTTCGATTCCCGCTTGTCTGTGAGGAGTTTGCACATTCTCCCCGTATCTGCGTGGGTTTCCTCCGGGTGCTCTGGTTTCCTCCCACAGTCCAAAGATGTGCAAATCAGGTGAATTGTCCACGCTAAATTGCCCACAGTGTTAGGTCTGTTAGTCGGGGTAAATGTAGGGTAGGGGAATGGGTCTGGGTGGGTTTCTCTTTGGAGGGGCAGTGCGGACGTGTCGGGCTGAAGGGCCTGTTTCCACACTGTAGAGAATCTAATCTAATCTAATAGACAGGGGGAATGTGACAGAGAGAGAGGGAGTGTGATAGAGTGAGTGATGGAATGTAATAGGGGGAGTGTGACAGAGAGGGAATGTAACACACAGAGAGAGGGAATGTAACACACAGAGAGAGGGAATGTGATACGGAGAGGAAGATGTGTGTGTGTGTGAAAGAGAAGGGAATGTTTGTGAATGTGAGTGAGGGAGAATGTAACAGAGCAGGGAGAGGCGATATGTGAGAGAAAGAGGAGGAATTTAAGAGCGAGAGGAGGGAATATGTATGTATGTGTGACAGATGGAGAATGTGATAGAGTGAGAAAATGTGATAGATTGGAGGGTGCAACATGTGAGACAGAGAGAGAGGGAATGCGATAGGGAGAGAGGGGAAGAATGTGATAGAGAGCAAATGTGTGATAGAGAGAAAATGTGATAGTGATGGAAAGAGAGCATGCGATAAAGCGATAGAGAAATAATAAAGATTGAGAGAAAGAGTACATGGCAGAGGGAGAGAATGTGGTAGATTGTGTGTCAGAGACAGATAATGTGACAGGAATGAGAGGGAGAGAACCTAACAGAGAGAGAGAGAATGTGACAGGCTGAGAATGTGATTTTGGGGAGGGGGAATGTAAAGGGATTGAGAGAAAGACGAGAATGGGGTGGATATAGAGAAGGTAGGATAGAAAGAGAGTACAAGAGAGTGGGAGAGAAAGACTGTGAGAAAGGAGGTATAGCGAGAGAGGAGGATAGGTATGGAGTTAGAGGGATAGAGAGAGAATGGGAGTATGGGGGAGAGAGAAGGTGATAGAAAGTGAGGGGTGGGATAGAGTGTGCAGGAGATATAGGGAGAATGGGAGAAATGTAGATAGGAGGGGATAGAGAGTAAGAGAGGCCAGAGACTATGAGAGAGGGGATAGAGAGAGTGAGATTGAGTTTGAGAGAGATGTAGAGGGAGGAAGTGAGTTTAGAGAGGGAAAGGGGGATACAGAGGTGGGATTGAGAGGCGGAGAGGGTGGAGTTATGGGTGATGGATAGTGAGAGAAAGAAAATGAAAGTAGAGAAAGATGAAGAATGCAGTGGATAGAGAGATAGGGGAATAGAGAGAGAGTGAACAGACAGATGTGATAGAGGGAGAGGGGAAGAGAGTGCAGGAAGGAATAGGATTAGGGGACAGGAATGGAGAATGAGAGAAAGGAGAGCGAGAGATGGGAAGAGGAGAGAGGGGTGGTTAGACGGAAAGATAGGGGTTAGAGAATGTGTGTGTGAGAGAGAAGGTATAGAGAGAATGAGTGGTAGGATAGACGTTGTGGGGTAGAGACAGAGTAGTAGAATAGAGAGTGAGATGTGGGCTAGGGAGAGACAGATGGGGAGAGGGGTTGTATTGAGAGGGATATAGAGAAAGTGGGGGTAGAGGAGAGAAAGAGCAGTTTGGGATACAGAGCGGGGAGGGTGTGGTTGTAGTGGGGATGGATCTAGAGAGGGAGAGGATAGATAAAGAGTGAGGTGGTATAGAGAGAAAGTGGAATACTGAGGTGGATAGAGAAACAGTGAGGACGGGAATGGGTAGAGAGGCGGGGGTCTATAGAGCGAGAGGAGTGGCAGAGAGGGAGAAGTGGAGGGGGGAATGTGTGTGTGTGTGTGAGAGAGAGAGAGACCCAGGTTTGGAAAGCAGCTGATGAGGGGTGGGTGGGCACATGAGGTGCATGTGGGTGAGATAGGGAGAGGATGGAGAAAGACATCAAAGTGCTTCAGAGCCAGTGAATTACTTACTGTTGGGTAGAAAACCTTTACACAAGATAAGGTCATTTACAAGCTACAGTGAGGTGGACTTGATAGGGGAGGTGATGGCTTCGTAGTATTGTTTCGAGAATATTAATCCAGAGACCCAGGGATAATGTTCTGGGGACCCAGGTTCAAATCCTGCCATGGCAGATGGTGGTCTTTGAATTCAATTTTTAAAAAAAATCTGGGATTAAGAGTCTAGTTGTGACCATGGAACCATTGCCAATTGTCAGGAAACCCATCTGGTTCACTCATGTCTTTTAAGGAAAGGAATCTGCCATCCTTCCCTGGTCTGGTCTACATGTAACTCCAGACCCACAGCAATGTGGTTGACCCTGAAATGTCCTCTGGGTGGTTCGGAGTGGGCTGGCCTGCAACGTCGATATCCCGTGAATGAGTTAAAAGAAAGCAGATTGTCCGTTTTAGTGATGCTCGTTCAGGGATAAATGTAGGTCTCAGTACTCAACCCCTTTACTCACCTTCCAGTAGGAGCCATGAAATCTTTCATTTCCTGTTGATGAACCCATTGCTTAACAGCTAATCCAAGTGACAGTACCTTCCCTCAGTGCTGCGCTGTGAGGGTTGACCTGGATTCTGTACCCAGGCCTATGGTGTGGACATTCAGACTTGAGAGCTGAGAGTCTTCTGAGTTACTGATTCTCAGCTGAAATCTGAGAGTTACTGAGATGACTGATGGGGTTGAGGGGAGGTGGTGCTTTTGATTGAAGCAGTAACAGAGAAACACTGAGGCAGCAGGGGAGCATGTTGAACATGTATATGAACTCACTCCAGGCTAATCAACACTGTCCGTTCTACCCTATTGGGTTGTGAGCTGTTTCTCTTTGTATCACCAATCTTCCCCCTTCCAGATTGTGAAGACTGGGCGACGTGCCAGACAGTCCCTTGATACATCACAGGAGGAGACTCGCTTGAGCCACAAAGCACCTTCCAGCAGCACTGGGCCAGAGGTGAGTGCTTGGGTGAGCCGCTTTAAACCTTTCTCCCCCTCTTGTCTTTGTTCTCAAGGTGTAGCCAGGAAAGAGAGCAATGTTCCCACCACCTAAACCACTCAGCTTGAAAACAGCCAGTGCCTTTCAGCTGCTCAAGGATAACAGCCACTCGCATGAACATCGATGTCACAGTTACTGACTACAGACACAACTGGCTTTCCATCTCATTTCTTGTTTTTGTTTTGTATAAAACAAAACTAGAAGTGCTGGAAATCTGACAAAAGCAAAACTAAAATTGCTGGAGAAATTCAGCACGTTTGGCAGCATCTGTGGAGAGAAAATCTGTGCCTAGTGACCCTTAGATGTTGACTCTGCTTTCTGTCAACAGATGCTGTCAGACCTGTTGAGTTTCTCCAGAAATTTCTGTTTTTTTAAATTTCTGTATGATCATTAAACATGTGGAAGTCTGTGTGCTATCAGTCTGCGGGTTCCTGATCCCTGGTTCTATAGGGTTGGGCCTGAATTTCTGTGGATGGCACGTTGTTGTCCGAATGCAAAGGGGGAATACAAAGCAGAGTGTGCCTCTGGAGACTCTCCTAATACCGAGAGCTAGAGAGATTGAACAGTTTGGGTAGGGTAGTCAGGAGTTACTGCCTAGGAAACTGTAGATACAGTCTTCAATAATGGAGGATATAGAAATCTCTGACGTTGGAGAGCTGGAGGAGATAGTGCAAATGAGGAGCCTGAGGCCATAAAAGGATCTGAAAGTCAGACCTGGCCCATAGAAGATGATTGTGGTTGTTGGAGGTCAGTCATCTCAGCTCCAGGACATCTCTGCAGGAGTTCCTCAGGGGAGTGTCCTCGGCCCAACCATCTTCAGGTGATTCACCAATGCCCTTCCCTCCATCTTAAGGTGGGGATGTTCGCTGATGATTGCACAGTGTTCAGCACCAATCGCAATTCCTCAGATACTGAAGCAGTCCATGTCCAAATACAACGTGGACAATATCTGGGCTTGGGCAGACAAGTGGCAAGAAATATTTGTGCCACACAAATATCACGCTCCAATAGGAAAGAATCTAACCATCTCCCCTTGCTATTCAGTGATGTTACCATCACATCACCTAGAAGTGACTCGAGATCCACAGCAATGTGGTTGACTCTCTTAACTGCCTTCTGAAATGGCTGAACTAGTGACTCAAATACAAGGCATCTTGTGGCGACCGTAATGATTATCCTTTACTGAATTTGCTGCTCTCACTGGGGTGCGGGGTCCCCCTCCTTCTCCTGAAGGGGCTGACTTTCACTGGGATACAGGTTCCCTCTGCTGACTCTAAGTTGGATACTAGTCCCCTGGCCTCCTGAAAGTGTGGAAAAGTAATTTCTATTACAAAGACTTTCAAGAATAGAGGGCACAGAAGGCGAGAGGAGAGAGATTTAAAAAATACGTAAGAGGCAAATTATTTTTCCACACAGGGTGGTTCACGTGTGGAATGAACTCCCTGAGGATGTGGTGGATGCAGTTACATTTACAATGTTTAAAAGACATTTGAATGGATCCAAGAGTAGGAAAGGTTTAGAGGAATATGGGCCAGGAGTAGGCAGGTGGGACTAGTTTAGTTTGGGATTATGTGCAGCGTGGACTGGTTGGATGGAAGAGTCTGTTTCTGTGCTGTATGATTCTCTGACTACTCAAAATTAAACCATGACACTGTTCTCCCTTCGTAACTTGAAAGAGGCATTTAGACAGACACATGAGCAGGCAGTGAATAGAGGGATATGGACCGTCTGCAGGCAGATGGGAGTAGTTAGACTGGCATCATGGTCAGCACAGACTTGGTGGGCCGAAGGGCCTGTTCCTGTGCTATACTGTTCTGTGTTCTGTCCCTATTGTGCAGTGGTAGTGTCCCTGCTTCTGAGCCAGGAGAGCAGAGTTCAAGTCCCACCTTTTCAAGAGATTTGTAATAACGTCTCTGAACAGGTTGATGAGAAGATTTCTGTATTCTGAGTGTGTGTGACTCTTTTATTCAATGTCATGATTAGTAACACTAATTCTGTTCTGCATTGAAACCTATATAGGGTAAAACAGATGCCTTGTGGCATTATTTAAATAACAAAGTCAATAAATTCCCCTGGTGAACTGGTCTTTCGTGCTGATTTGAGTCATTGGTTCCGAAAGAATGGCAAATATGTTGCTGCATCAATGATGCCAAATTAGGCCAAGTGCCCGGGTAAAATTGGGTGTTTCAAAGCCCCAGTGACCCTTTCTGCAAATAAAATGCATATCTTTTCTCCCAAAAGTATTGTAGAAATGTTTAAGCCTGGTCATGAATGCCAGGAAACTATCAGTTCGGCACACTGTCCTGCCGACGAGGAGAAATCAGTCAGAGTGTTATCAGGCATGGATGCTTCAGGATCCATGGAGAGCAAGAGATCGGGTCGTAGGAGAGTTAGGCCCTCAGGTGTATCACTGATTCTACATCTCTCTAGATGATGATAGGGTCTTGAAGAGAGGTACAGAGGAATCGGTTGCATATTCCCAGGAATAAGGGACCTCAGCTTGCTGAGATGCTGGAGAAGGTAGGGTTGTGGCATCATTTTAAAGGGAGTGCAGGAACAGACAGTGTATATACTCAGATCTTTGGCAAGACTAATTGAGAATCCTGTGCAATAAACCATAAGCAATTCTTAGCTTCAGTAGATGAGTAACTGAGTGACATAAGACATTATTAGGACTGGTGATCAAAAGCTTGGTCAAGAGGTAAGTCTTCAAGAGCACCTGAGAGATGGGCAGAGGTTAATTCAGGGAATTATGGAGCTTGGGGCTCAGGCAGCTGAAAGCATGGCCATCAATGGTGCAGCAAAGGAAGTCAGGTATGCGCAAGGGGTCAGACTTGGAAGAGTGCCCAGATCTTGGAACATTGTGAGGCTGGAGGTGAGGTAAGGATGAGCAAGGAGTGATTCGTATAAAACAAAGTGGTTTTAAAATCACAGTGATCCCTGGTCAGGACTGCTGTGTGTCAGTAAACACCGGGGTGAATGTTTGGTTCAGGTGAGTTTACAGGCAGTGCTGTCCAAGGGTGATCGATGAACAATTTGGTGTCGCTTTGGTGATGCATTTTGGGAGGTCAAATGCAAGAGGAAAATATACAGTAAATGGCAGGACATTAAGGAGCATTGATGTGCAGAGGGATCTTGGAGTGCAAGTCCTTGGCTCCCTGAAAGTGGCAACACAAATGGCATGCTTGCCTTCATTGGTGGGGGCATTGAGTGTAAATGTTGGGGGTGGCATGGTGGCTCAGTGGTTAGCACTGCTGCCTTACAGCACCAGGGATTGCACATTCTCCCTGTGTCTGCATGGGTTTCATCCCACAGTCCAAAGATATGCAGGTCAGGTGAATTGGCAGTACTGTTAGGTGCATTAGTGAGAGGGAAATGGGTCTGGGTGGGTTACTCTTCAGAGGGTTAGTGTGAACTTGTTGGGCTGAAGGGCCTGTTTCCACGCTAGGGAATCTAATCTAATCTAATCTATATTTTAAAAAATCATGTTTTAGCTGTATAGAACTGTAGTTAGGCCACATTTGGAGTATTGTGTACAGTTTTGGTCGCCGGACTAAATGAGGGATGTAGAAGCTTTGGAGAGAGTGTAAAGCAGGTTACCAGACATGACTTGGATTGGAGTGTATTAACTATAAAGAGGGGTTGGACAAAGTTGGATTGTTTTAGCAAGAGCATCAGAGGCTGAGGGACAACCTGATAGACGTTTATAAAATTATAAGAGGTGTGGATAGGGTGGATAGTCGGGGTCTTTTACCCAGGGTGGGAATGTCAGATACTAGGGGAATAGGTTTAAGGTGAAAAAGGGAAGAGTTTAAAGGAGATGTGTGAGGAAAGATTTTTTTACATAGAAGATAGTAGTCGGTGCATTGCCAAGGGAGCTGGTAGAAACATATCCAACGTTTAAGAGGCATTGAGACAGATACATGAACTGACAGGGAAATGTTGTGTTGCCATTGTCTTACCAGACCATAGGGCTGCTCTCACATTAGAGAGAGACAGCTCGCGGCGATTCAACCTGAAGGTCACCACACCTCAGGCAAAGGGCAGGGAAGAGAGGAATATAGACCACATGCAGGTTAGGATACAGGCAGCGGGGTTCTGGATGAGTTCAGGCTGGTAAAAAAAATAGGAGAGCATTGGCATAGTTGCTGGTGACCAAGGTATGCAGTTTCTTTTCCTCTGTCATTGGATGGGAGCGTTGCTGCAAAGCGTTTGGCACCAGTCCATCTTTGCCTCTGAGAAGGATGAGGAAATTCACTTCCATGCTATACTATCTCCATCATGACATGAGGCTGACTGGCCTGTTGTTGGCTTTATGTTTTTCCCCTTTTTAAGGGGAGTTAAATTTACATCCTTCAGCCCTCTGACACCAATCCCATTGTTAAGGAGTATCGGGAGTTCTTTCTCAGTGTTGGCATGTACTTTCCTCAGTAAATCAGAAATATCCCATCTGGATCAGGTGACTTTTCTACTTTGAGATTTCTGCCTAAGATTTAATGTCTGACACAGTGTATCTTTGTATTTTTTTACATGTTTGAGTTCTAGAAAAAGAGACTTGCATTTATATAACACCTGTCTTGTCATACTGATGTTCTGCTTTAGTTATGATGATCTGGAATCTGAGTTTCAAACACTGTGGCACAATCGGGAGTGGGAGAGTTACCTGGACTTGTTTTAGGAGGCACTCACACCCAGCAGATTGAGTAATTCAAGTTCAGTCAGTGATCAGAACCAACAGGGTGTGACTGTAAGTGAGGCAGGTAAGGGGATTCTGAGGTCAGGAGTGGAGGAGCCTCAGCCCCTGACTTTGTCTAACAGGTATGAGATTCTTGCTCCCTGTATGGACGAGGGAAAGGGCTGTGGATAGGATGAGCCAGCTGACCACGGCACCAAGGTGCAGATGGCCATTCAAGAGGGGGCAGCAAAAAGATGAGTAGTTGTTATAGGAGATTCTTTAATTAGGGGGAACAGACAGTATCCTTTGTGAGCCGGATTGGGAGTCTCGCATAGTGTGTGTCTGCCAGGTGTCAGGGTGCAGGACATCTCTGACTGGCTTGAAAGGATACTGGAGTGGAAAGGGGAGGGTCTAGTTCTTGTGGTCCACGTTGGGACTAATGAAATAGGCAAAGCTAGGGTGGAGGACCTGTTTGGGCATTATCAAGCACTAGGAAGGAAATTAAGGAACAGGTCCTCGAGGGTCATAATCTCTGGATTACTGCCCGAGGCACGTGCAAATTGGTACAGGGATAAGAAAATTAGGGAAGTAAACACGTGGCCAAGGGATTGGTGTGGGAAAGAGGGATTCCATTTCATAGGGCATTGGCATCAGTTTTGGAACCGGGGAGATCTGTACCGATGGGACGGTCTCCACCTGAACCGATCTGGAACCAGTGCTCTGGTCACTAGGACTTTAAGTTATTGAACTGGGGGGGGTGTTGATGAGGAAAAGGGAAAAGGACAGGAAGTCTGGTGGTAAATTTAAAGGTAAGCAGCAGGTTAGCATGTGTGCAGGAGGGTTTAACTACAAGGCAGACTATGGAAGAAGTAAAAAAGATGGAGACCTCAGGAGATATTATTAGAGATGTTGGAAATCACAAGGGTAAGAAAACTAGCATAAGGGCACTTTACCTGAATGCTTGAAGCATTTGTAACAAGGTCGATGAGTTAACGGCACAAATCATTGTGTATGAATATGATTTAGTAGCCATCATAGAGACATGGTTACAGGATGGTCATGACCGGGAGTTAAATATCTAGGGGTACCAGACTATTTGGAAGAGCAGACAGGAATGCAGGGGAGATGGTATCACTCTATTATTCAAGGATGACATCAGGGCAGTGCTGAGAGATGATATAGGAAAATATAGATGATATAAGAGATGATATATGGACAATAACCTTGCATCCATTTGGGTAGAAACTAGAAATTCTGAGAAGGAAACACACTGATAGGCGTAGTCTATATGCCACCAAATAATAACATCACATTGCGGGGAGCCATAAACAAAGAAATAACTAATGCCTGTAAAAATGGTACGGTAACTATCATGGGGGTTTTAATCTACATGCTGATTGATCGAACCAGGTCAGTCAGAGTAGCCTTGAGGAGGGGTTTGTTGAGTGTGTATGTGATGGTTTTCTTGAACAGTATGTAATGGAACCGATCAGGGAGCAGGCTATCCTAGATCTGGTCGTGTGTAATGAAACAGGAATAATTAACGACCTCATAGTCAGGGATCCTCTTGGAAGCAGCGATCACAGTACGGTTGAATTTAGAATACAGATGGAAAGTGTGAAGATAAAATCCAATCCCAGGGTCCTGTGCTTGAATAAGGGGGACTATGATAGAATGAGAGAGGACCTGACTAAAGTAGACTGGAAACAGAGACTTTATGGTGTGACCATTGACAAGCAGAGGAGGACCTTCAAAGCAAATTTTAAAAGTGCTCAGCAAAAGCATACTTCAGTGAGAAGGAAGGACTGGAAGAGGAGCAGTAATCTGCCGTGGGTGTCGAAGGCAATAAGGCAGGCTGTCAAAGTGAAAGCGAAGGCATACAAAGCGTCAAAAACAGCAGGAAACGAGAAGATTGGGAAAACCTTAAGGTCAACAGAAAGCCATAAAAACAGTTATAAAGTAAAGTAAGATAGAACATGAGAAAAAACTAGCACAGAATATAAAGACAGACAGTAAAAGTTTCTGTAAATATATAAAATGAAGCTGAGTGACTAAAGTAAATGTTGGTCCTTTAGAGGATGAGAAGGAGCAGTTAGCTCTGGGAGATGATGAAATGACTGAGGTATTGAACAGGTCCTGTGTGTCAGTCTTCACAGTGCAGGTCATGAATAACATGTCAGTAAGTGACAGAGACGGAGGTGGGTGAGGACCTGGAAACAATCATTATAATGGAACAGCTGGTGTTGGGTAAGCTAATGGAGCTAAGGATAGATAAGTCTCCTGGCCTGATGGAATGCAACTCAAGGTACGACAGAGATGGTGGGAGAAATAGCAGGTGCACTGATGGTAATTTTCCAAAATTCGCTGGACTCTGGGGCAGTCCCAGCAGATTGGAAATAGCAAATGTGGCGCCACTGTTTACAAAGGGAGGTAGACAAAAATGGGGAATTATAGACCAGTGAGCTTGACCTCTGTGATGGGGAAGATGCTGGAGTCCATTATCAAGGAAGAAATAGCAAGGCATCTCTAAAGAATATGTCCCATTGTACAGACGAAGCATGGGTTCATGAAGGGCAGGTCATGCTTAACAAATCTTTTGGAATTCTGTGAAGACATTACAAGCAAGGTGGACAATGGGGACCCAGTGGGTGTGGTGTACCTAGATTTCCAAAAGGCCATCAACAAGGTGCCATACAAGAGGCTGCCGCGTAAAATAAGGATGCATGGTGTTGGGTAGAGTATTAGCATCGACAGAGGATTGGTTGACTGACAGGAAGCAAAGAGTGGGGATAAATGAGTGCTATTCTGACTGGCAATCAATGACTAGTGATGTGCCTCAGGGATCAGTGTTGGGACTGCAATTATTTACAATTTATACAAATGATTCAGAGTTGGGACCCCGTGTAATGTGTCAAAGTTTGCCGATGACACTAAGATGAGTGGCAGAGCAAAGTGTGCAGAGGACTGTGAAACTTTGCAGAGGAACATGGATACACTGAGTGAGTGGGCAAAGGTCCAGCAGATGGAATACAATGTTAATAAATGTGAATTCATCCATTCTGGTAGGAGTAACAATAAAAAGGACTATTATTTGAATGGTAAAATGTTGCAGCATGCTGCTGTGCAGAGGGACCTGGGTGCCCTTGTGTATGAATCACAGAAGGTTGGTCTGCAGCTTCAACAGGTAATTAGGAAGGCAAAGTTTAAAAGCAGGGAGGTTATGTTGCAGCTGTACAGGGCCCTGGTGAGGCCACACCTGGAGTACTGAGTGCAGTTTTGGTCTCCTGACTTGAGAAAGGATGGATTGGCATGGGAGGGGGTGCAGAGGAGGGTCACTAGGTTGGTTCTGGAGTTGAGGGGGGTGGCTTATGAGGAGAGACTGAGTCGGTTGGGATCATACTCATTGGAATTCAGAAGAATAAAGAGGGATCTTATAGAAACATAGAAAGTTACGAAGGGAAGAGGTAAGATAGAAGTGGAGGGGATGTTTCCACTGGCAGGTGAAACTAAAACAAGAGGGCATAGCATTTAGGGGAAGCAGATTTAGGACTGAACAGAGAAGGAACTTCTCCACCCAGAGGTTAAGATTGATTTTTTTTGAACAATAAAGGAATTAAGGGATACAGTGAGAGGGTGGATAAGTGGAGCTGAGGCCATGAAAAGATCAGCCATGATCTTATTGAATGGTGGAACAGGCTCAAAGGGCCGGACGGCCCACTCCTGCTCCTAGCTCCTACATGATGTCAGCATCATAGTCTAATGTCAGTATCCCATCAACATTTATCTGGGGAGTGCTGGACCAAGCATGATGATCTCTTTTCAGTTTGTTCCATTGCAGGATTGTCCTTGGGAAGAAAACTAGTCAACACTGTCTTGGAAACCAATTGTCTTTGTAGTTTGTGTGGATAGATACCCCACTGTCACAACCAACTGAGGTAGTGTGCTGGAAATCAACCCTTGCTATTCTTGGAATCATCACAAAAGTTAAAATTCAAAAAAAAATACAAAACTATCCCACTTACTTGGTTTCCAGACCCAACTTGCTAGAAAGCAAGGGTAAGGTTCCTTCATTAACACGAATTACTGTATCGTACTTTGGAGATCTGATCACTTCTCTGTCTATCTTGTTCTCAGAACCAAGCTGCTCCACTCCCTGAGGCACAAGATGTTTGTGATTGACACCATCTGTAATTAACTCTTAACTGTGAGCTTGTTTATACCCATGGGTGGGACGAGATTTAGGGGACTGTTTTTCTCCCATTTAGCTGGAAATGGGAAGGAATTCCTTCTCTTGGATCTTTGGAATTCTCTTCTGCACAGAGCAGAGGAGGCCGACTTGTTGAAAGTGAGAAAGTGGAGTTGAGGCCACAGTCAGATCAACCGTTTTCTTGCTGCAGATGCTGGAAATCTGAAATTAAAACAGAAACTGCTGGAGAAAGTAATGAATTCTGACACATTTGTGGAAAGGGAAAGTGTTAACATTGCAAGTTCAATCTGATTCCTCTTCAGACTGCAAGGTCCAGACAGTTCAACCTTGTTCAAGATAGCCCCATCTTTCCAGGAAAGTACGTTATGATCCTTCTCTTAACTGCTTAAAATACAAGTATATCATTCTCTAATAACAGAGATCCCCGTACAGTTCTAGCATACTACTTCTATACTCTGTCCCTCTTGTAATATAGGATAGCATACCATTTGACTTCCTAATTTCTTACTGTCTCTTAAGGTTAAAATGTTGTGGTTAACATACAACTGCACCCAGATCTCTCTGTATTATAGCATTCCGCAATCTCTCTCTATTTAAATAGTATTCTGCTTTCCTATTCCTCTGCCAAAGTTGACAACTTCACATTTTCCCACATTATTGCCCATCTGCCAAATTATTGACTAAATTAGTGAGTGTATCCAAATCTCTGTGCCCTCCTAACAACTTGCTTTCCTAGCTTTCTAAATTTCATCAGCAAGTGTAGTTGGAATGCACTCAGTCCCTTCACTCAAGTCATGATTGTACATTGGAAATTATTGAGCCCCGAGCGCTGGTCCTTGCAGCTCTCCCCTGATTACAGCTTTCCAACTCTAACCACATAATTGGTTCCAGAGTTGACAAATTTCATTCTCATGAATCTTTTCTGCATCTAATGATTTCACATTCTTCTTAAGATGTGGTGCCCAAAAATTGAACGTGATACAGTAGAAGCCAAATCAGAGTTTGATGAAAATACATCATAACCTTCTTGCTTTCATATTCTATGCCCTTTTAATGAAGCCCAGGATTCTACTTGCTTTATTTAATCACTTTCTCAATCTGCTTTGCAACCTTAACTAAGTGGTGCACACATACGCCCAGATCCCTCTGTTCCTGCACTCCCTTTAGAATTGCCTCTCACTCTTTCTATCAAAGTTAATCATTTCACATGTATCTGGATTAAATTTTATCTGCCGTTTGTCCACCAATCCATGAGTCTGTTCTTTTGAAGTTTGAAGTATGCTGTTCATAGTTCACTGTACATTGCATGTATCATCTGCAAGGTCCTAGCACATTTCTTTTGCATTTATCTTTGGACTATGGGCTAAAGAAATTAAGGTACTGCATAAACTAAGGAGACTGTACAAAGATATGACTGCAGTGTTAAAACTCCTTTCGGTGAAGCATATTGTGATTGTGTGCAACGACACTTCTGTCCTGGAACAGGATAACCGTGAGAGCAAAAAGCAGGGAGCCAGTGAGCTTTGAACAAAAGGAAAACGGCTAACAACATTCTGTTTAGCGTCTGACCAGGTGACCGTAGCACTTGTGGGACCAGTGCAGCAGAGAATCACCTCACCTGAAAAAAACATTAAAAAATCTTTCTCTCTGTCTCTGTCTCTCTCTCTCTTTCTTTTTGTGTGCAGGTACCAGAAAGTCTCCAGTAACAGTTAGTTTCACTCACCTTTCTCTGCAAATCCCTTGTTGAAAGAGGAATAAAATACCTTCAAAGACAGTGAAAGGATGAATTTTTAGCCAGTGAATGAAAGGAAGCATCACTGTGCAAACAACCCTGCAAAGCAGCAAAGGACTTGACAAACAGAAAAAGGAAGAACTCAGCAAATATATATGGTTGAGTTATAAGCTGGGAATTTCTATTTCCCGACACCAACACATAACGGTGTACGCTGGTTCTTTCAGCCTCATGTGTACAAATGTTACAGGGAATGGGCCAGTGGGGGAAGAGGGTTGTGAAGTTGGGAAGGGGGGATGGTGTGGGATGCAAGATCAGAACCAGGGAAGGGGACTGTGTCAGACCTTGTCGCTGCAACCCCCATCCCCGGGCTTCTGCACCCTCTTCACTTCTCATTCCGGAGGCCTTGTCCTCTTCCCAGTTTCCACCTCTGAAACCCATTCCAAAATCGCACACACTTCCCTGTGTATGTGCACTGCTGCATTTGTGCATGACATCCCAGGTAAGGTTTATGTGACAGTGTTCTGGTTTGGAACCTGAATGAGCACATACGTGTAATTGTGTGTAATTGTCAGTTTCAGCAAACACTGCTTGTCCGGGGCCTTGGTGAGGCCACACCTTGAGTGTTGTGTGTAGTTTTGGTTTCCTGGTCTGAGGAAAGACATTCTTGGTATTGAGGGAGTTCAGCAAAGGTTCACCAGACTGATTCCCAGATGGCAGGACTGACGTATGAGGAGAGACTGGATCGACTGGGCTAGTACTCACTGGAATGTAGATGAATAAGGGGAGATGTCATAGAAACATATAAAAATCCTGATGGGACTGAACAGGCTAGATGCAGGAAGAATGTTCCGGATGTTGGAGAAGTCCAGAACTATGGGCCAAAGGAGAAAGGGTAAGCCATTCGGAACTGAGATAAGAAAGAATTTCTTCACTCAGAGAGCTGTGAACCTGTGGGACTATCTCCTGCAGGAAGCTGTTGGGGCCAGTTCATTAGATAGATTCAAGAGGGAGCTGGACATGGCCCTTGGGGCTAAAGGGATCAAGGGGAACAGAGAGAGAGTAGGAATGGGATGCGGAGATTGTATGATCAGTCATGATCATACAGAATGGTGGTGCTGGATCGAAGGGTTGAATGGCCTACTCTTGCACTTACTTTCTCAGTTTCCATGCTATTTGTGAACTGCTATTGGTTGAAGACAGTTTGTTTAGAATAAGCAGTTATTTTCTGATTAAGTACAGAAACCAGGTTCATTTTGACTGGAATTTGCCAGATGTGAATTGGAGACTTCGGGAAGTGAGGTTTGATTTCCAACACGGTTCATGACTAAGGTTGTTCCTCACTGGAGTGGTTTATATTACCACCCACTGAGTAATATGCTGAAAATCAGGTACTACTATTCTGAGTCTTCATACAGTTAAAGATTTTTAAAGGCACACAGAATTCCTCAATTTACCTGTTATTAGACCAAGGGAACGGAAGGACAGACCTGGTTTTTGTATTTAAGAAAGATGGCTATTTATTACAAATAATTAGATTCTAACTACAGATAACTAACAATGAAACATTAACATGTTACTCTACTCGTGGAATCTCCGACTCCCACCACACGCACATGCAAACAGGGAAAAACCATTATTGGTGTTATAGTTGGAGGGAAAGACAGTAAAGGCAGTTCAGTAGTTTCCAACTACAGGGTTTGCTGAGATGATTGTTTTGGATTGCCCTGTGAGCTTTGTTCTACAGGTACTTTCAATTGCTTATGGGTGGCACAGAATGACTGGATCACCATTTAAAGTGTCTGATTTATTGGCTAGGAAACAATCTACAGCAACTATTGAGGGGGAAAAAACTGACTCCATCTAGGTTTTGAGGTGGTTTTTTTTTAAAAGTGCAGAGAACGGGCAGCTCCTTCCTTTTTGGAAATCTAATTGCTTCTCCCTCAAGCATTGACACCACAAGCTGTGTAGCTCCCTGGGAGCTAATCACACCGATGTTGACAGGCAGAAGTCTTTTGTCGTCACTAACTAGTCACCATTCCACACACCAAGCTGCTGCTTGTTGCCAGCCTTGGCTCCACTTGTACACAGGTCTTGCTTCCAGCTTGTCTGAAATAATACTTTTCCCCATCTCACTGCATGTGTCCCCCAGTATCCACGGGAGGTACATTGCAAGACCAACCACGGATGCCCGAAACTGCAGATAGTAGCGAACCCTATCAGTTAAATGGGTAACTTACCTCCCCGCCAGCCCCCAGAATTATTTCTGGAATGTTCCATGTAATATTTTTGAGCCATGGTAAACCCCAGCTAACTAAAACAGTGGAAACTGAATCCCCAGATAGTGGGCATTTACCATTCGACGTAAAACTTTACCCTCGTACAGAAATCTCCCTCAGATAGAAAGTGTGGTCTTGGTTTAATATCTCACCTGAAAGGCAATATTTTTGTGACAGTACAGCATTGCCTGAGTAATGTGCTGGACTGTCAGCCCAGATTATGGGTTCAGCTGTGTTGGAGCAGGCGTTGAACACTCTGATTCCGAGGTAGGAGTGCTGCGAACAGCTTACCACAGCTGACAGCTAGAAATGAGTTGTTTAGATCTCACACTGTAAGTGGACTGCAGCAGTTCAACATGATAGCTCTTGACCACCTTCTGAAGGGCAACTACAGGTGGGCAATAATTGCTGGACCAGCCAACAATGCCCACATCCTGTGAGTGAATAAAAAGTAGAGAAAGACATTTATAGGTAAAATTCATTCTTGTGGCAGAAAGAAGTGGTGTCCTGAGTAATATATGTTCCAATGTAGATGTGAGTGAGTACACACAAATACACGAATGTAAACACACAGTGTCTCTCTCTCTCTCTGTCTCTCTCTCTCTCTGTCTCATGCCTGCACGCTCACAATCTTACTCACAGAGTCCTACAGCGCTGAGACAGGCCCTTTGGCC
Source organism: Hemiscyllium ocellatum (assembly GCF_020745735.1). Taxonomy (NCBI): domain Eukaryota; kingdom Metazoa; phylum Chordata; class Chondrichthyes; order Orectolobiformes; family Hemiscylliidae; genus Hemiscyllium; species Hemiscyllium ocellatum. Next base: position 118,206,388 of record NC_083408.1, read on the forward strand.
CAAACAGGTCCATGCTGACCAAACTGTCTGTCCACACTAACCCCATTCCCCTGAACTTGGCCCATATCCTTCTAATCCTTTCCTATTTATGTTTTTTTTATCCAAATGCCTTTTAAATGTTGTTAATGTACCCACCTCAACCACTTCCTCTAGCAGCTCATTCCATATGCATACCACCTTCTGCGTAAAACAGTTGTCCCTCACGTTCCCTTTTGTCCTTTCCCCTCTAACCTTAAACTAGATGCCTCTAGTCTTCGATTCCCCAACCCTGGGAAAAAGAGGGTGCATTCACCCTATCCATGTCTCTCATGATCTTATACATCTTATAAGATCCTCCCTCTCAATCTCCTACACTTGAAAGAAAATCATCCTAGCTTGTCCAAACTCTCCCTATAACTCAGACCGTTGGGTCCAGGCAACATCCTTCTTCTGCACTCTTTCCAATTTAATAACATCCTTCCTATAGCAAGGTGACCAAAACTGAACACAATACTACACATGCAGCCTCACCAATGTCCTTTACAACTGCAACATAACTTCCCAACTTCTATACTCAATGCCCTGACTGATGAAGGCCAGTGCGTCAGACACCTTCACTGCCCGGCCTACCTGGGACTCCACTTTCAGAGAACCGCGCACCTGAACACCAAAGTCCCTCTGTTCCACTACACTCCTTAAGACCCTACCATTCACCATGGAATTCCTACCTTGATTTGACTTTACAGAATGCAAGACCTCACACCTATCTGTATTAAACCCCATTTACCATTTCTCATCCCACTTCCCCAGCTGATCAAGGTCTTGCTGCAATTTCTGATGACCTTCCTCACTGTCCATGATAACAACTATTTTAGTGTCAGTTGCAAACTTACTAACATCCTATAGCGAAGTGACCAAAACAGAACACAATACTCCAAGTGTGGAATGTACTCCTTGTACATTCTCATCCGAATCATTGATATAGATAGCAAACAGTAATGGGCTCAGTGCCAACCCCTGAGGCAATCCACTAGTTGCAGACCTCCAGTCCTTCCATTATTACCCTCTGCTTCCTACCATCAAGTCAATTTTGTATCCACTTTTCCAGCTGGCCCTGGACTCCATGTGATCTAACCTTCCAGAACAGCCTACTATGTGGAACTTAATGAAAGGCCTTTCTGAAATCCAGATAGACTACATCTACCACCTTGTCCCCATCAACCTTCCTGCTCACTTCACAAAGCCATGCTGACTACTCCTAATCAAACATTGTCTTTCCAAATTCATGTATATCTTATCCCTCAGAATCTTCTCAAGTAACTTGCCTACCACAGAGGTTAGGCTTACTGGGCTTTTGTTCCCAGCTTTATCTTTGCAGCCCTTCTTGACTAAGGGCACAACATTCGCTCCCCTCCAATCTTCAGGGCCCTCACCCTGTCGTTAAAGATGCAAAAATATCAGCCAGGACGCTGGCAATTTCTTTATCCTCTTGCAGTGTTCTTGGAGATATCTGTTCAGGACCAGGAGATTTATCCACTGTCATAAATTCTAATACCTCCAACACCTCTTCAACTGTGACAAGGGCTGTCCTCAAGATATCAGAGTCGGGAGTGTGGTGCTGGAAAAGCATAGCAGGCCACACAGCATCCGAGGAGCAGGAGAACCGACGTTTCGGGCAATAGCCCTTCATCAGGAATGAGGCTTGTGAGCCGAGGAGGTGGAGAGATAAATGGGAGGGGGGGGGGGGGTGTGGGGCTGGGGATAAGGTAGTTGAGAGTGTAATAGGTAGATGGAGGTGGGGGAGGAGAAGGTAATACGTTGGAGAGGAGGGTGGAGCAGATAATGGGAAGGAAGATGGACAGGTAAGACAGGTCATGAGGGTGGTGCTGGGTTGAAGGTTGGAACTGGGATAGGGTGGAGGGAAGGGAAATGAGGAAACTGGTGAAATCCACATTGATCCCGTGTGGTTGGAGGGTCCCAAGGCAGAAGATGAGATTCTCTTCCTCCATGCATCGGGAGTTGAAGTGTTCAGCCATGGGATGGTGGGGGTGACTGTCACAGGTGTTGTGGAGATGTTCTCTGAAGCACTCTGCAAGTAGGCATCCTGTCTCCCCAATGTAGAGGAGGCCGCATCGGGGGGCAAAGGACACAGGAAATGACATGTGGAAGTGCAGGGTAAAACTTTGATGGATGTGGAAGGCTCCTTTGGGGCCTTGGATGGCTGTGAGGGGGGAGGTGCGGGTGTGGGTGTGGTGAGGGGGGAGGTGCGGGTGCAGGTGTGGGTGTGGTGAGGAGGGAGGTGCGGGTGCAGGTTTGGCAATTCCTGTGGTGGCAGGGGAGGGGTGTAGGACCATTTGGCGCAAGCGGTTTGGGCCGGACGGTTTGGAGCGACCTATTTCGGCGTGAGCGATTCGGCACAGCTCTGATTTATTCCTTTTGAGGTTACTAACAAGCATTAATGAAAGCAATAAAAAGAAAAATAATGTTTATCCTCTTCAGTAAAAATGTTAAAAAGAAAATAAAAATGAAAGAAATAAGGCAAATAAAAAATTGTTGTTTTAATGGGTTTTATTTAATTTTAATAATTTGTATATTAATGTTTTATTTTAATATATTTTAATAATTTTAATAATAGTATAATAACTACTACTGAATAACTACAAAACAGTTCTGCGCTGAAATGGGTCTGCGCCAAACCGGCTGTTCCGAATCGCTCGCGCCAAAATGGCTGCGCCGAACGGTCCCACTCTGGCAGGGGATGGTGCCAGGAGGGGAGGGTGAGTTGGTGGGGGGCGTGAACCTGACAAGAGAGTCGCGGATGGACTGGTCTTTATGGAAAGCGGATAGGGGTGGGAGGGAAATATGTCTCTGGTGGTGGGGTCCGTAGGTGGCAGATATGGCGGAGGATGATGTGATGTATATGGAGGTTGGTGGGATGGAAAATGAGGACCGGGGGATTCTGTCCTTGGTGCAGTTAGAGGCAGTGGTCCCCACCACCAGAGTTTTACCTGCACTTCCAAGTCATTTACTGTGTCTGTTTTTGCCATTGTGGTCTCCTCTACATTGGGGAGACGACACCTACTTGCAGAGCACTTCAGAGAACATCTCCAGGACACCCACACCAATCAACCCCACTGCCCTGTGGCTGAACACTTCAACTCCCCCTCCCACTCTGCCAAGAACATGCAGATCCTGGGCCTCCTCCACCGCCACACTCTAATCACCCAACACCTGGAGGAAGAACACCTCATCTTCCACCTTGGCACCCTCCAACCATGGCAATCCCCTCCCCCCACCTTATCCCAATCCAACCTTCCAACTCGGCACTATCCTCATGACATATCTTACCTGTCTACCTTCCTTCCCACCTATCTGCTCCAGCCTCCTCTCCGACCTATCGTCATTACCCCCACCTCCATCCACCTATCGCATTTTCAGCTATCAAACCCCAGCCCCCCACCCCCACCCCATTTATCTCTCCAACCCCTCATTCCAGATGAAGGGCTTGCCCGAAATGTGGATTCTCCTGCTCCTCGGATGCTGCCTGACCTGCTGTGCTTTTCCAGCACTACATTCTCCAGCACCTGCAGTCCTCACTTTCCCCTAAGCATCACCACTAACTTCCCCAAGTCTTTACGTCTTTCTCCACGGTAAACACAGAGGATAAATATTCTCTTCTAGAAGGTGTCTGACAAGATACCTCACAAATGATTACATCATAAGATCAGGACCCGTGGTGTTGGAAATCGGTTATTGGTGTGGATGGAGAATTAGCTCATGGGCAAGAAACAGTGAGTGGGGAGAAGGAATTCTTTTTCAGGTTTGTGACCTGTCAGAAGTGTGCTTCCACAGGAATCAGTGCTGGGACTGCAACTGTTTACAAAATGACTTGGAAGAACAAAGTGAATGTACTGGAGCCAGACTTGTAGACAGTACAAACATAGGTGGGAAAGCTTGTGAGAGGGGTGCAAACTGTTTATAGAGAGGCATTGATAGGTTAAATAAGTGGGCAAATGGTGTATAATGTGGGAAATTCAAAGTTGTTCAATTTGTAAGGGAGAATAAAAGACAGCCTATTATTTCACAAACAAAACTGCAGAAAGTTGCAACACAAAGGGACTTGCAGGTACTTGTGTATAAAGCATAGAAAGCTAGCACAAGGACAGCAGGTCCTCAGGAAACGTTGGCCCTTATTTCAAGGGATTTGGAGTATGAGTAGGGAACTGTAACTGTACAAGGTGCTAATGTGACCACATCTGGAGTACTGTGAGCAGTTTTAGTCTCATATTTTAAGGAAAGATATCACTTCATTGGAGGCAGTTCAGCCTAGGTTCACTCAGATGATCCTTGGTATGGAGGATTGCCTGATGAACAAAGCTTAAACAGGTTGGGACTGTACTCATTGGAGTTTAGAAGAGTGAGAGGTGCTATAACTAGAACATACAGGAACTTAAGGAGCTTGGTAGGGTAAATATTGAGAAGGTGCTTCCACTCATGAGAGAATCGAGGAGCAGCAACACAGTCTCAGAATAAAGGGGCACCAGTTTAAGACTGCGATGAGGCTGAATTTCTTCTCCCAGATGGTTGTGAGTCTTTGGAACTCCTTGCCCCAGAGAGCTGTGGGGCAGATTCCTTGGGTATATGTAAGGCTGAGATCAATGGATTCTTGATTAGTCAAGAATTGCAGGTGACAGGAAAGGGCAGGAAAGTGGATGTGAGGGATGTCAGACCAGCCAGGATCATATTGAATGGTGGAACAGGCTCAAGGGGCTGAATCTCCTAATCCTGTTCCTATTTCTTATGATCTCATTGTCACACACACAACTCATGTTTTCTCTCCTGCATGCACACACACACAATCACTCACTCTCTTTTGCAACTATGAACACAAATATCCTGTAACTAAATTGTTCATTGAATATCAACATCACTGGTGATGTCAGCACAGGAACATAATAACTAGGAGCAGGAGTACCACCTGGTCAGGGCCACGCCCCCTACAACCCATCCTCCCATCCTGGCACTCTCCCCTGCCACCACAGGAATTGCAAAGCCTGTGCCCACACCTCCTTCCTCACCTCCATCCAAGGCCCCAAAGGAGCCTTCCACATCCATCAAAGGTTTACCTGCACATCCACCAATATCATTTATTGTATCCATTGCTCCCGATGCGGTCTCCTCTACATTGGGGAGACTGGACACCTCCTAGCAGAGCGCCTTAGGGAACATCTCTGGGACACCCGCACCAATCAACCACACCGCCCCGTGGCCCAACATTTCAACTCCCCCTCCCACTCTGCCAAGGACAAGCAGATCCTGGGCCTCCTCTACCACCGCTCCATCACCACCCTATGCCTGGAGGAAGAACGCCTCATCTTCCACCTCGGAACACTTCAACCCCAGGGTATTAATGTGGACTTCACCAGTCTCCTCATTTCCCCTTCCCCCACCTCATCCCAGTTCCAAACTTCCAGCTCAGCATTGTCCCCATGACCTGTCCTATCTGCCAATCTTCCTTCCCACCTATCCACTCCACCCTCCTCCCTGACCTATCACCTTCATCCCCACCCCCACTCACCTATTGTACTCTATGCTACTTTCTCCCCACCCCCTCTCATTTATCTCTCCACTCTGTAGGCACCCTGCCTCTATTCCTGATGAAGGGTTTTTGCCCGAAATGTCGATTTTCCTGCTCCTTGGATGCTGCCTGACCTGCTGTCTTTTCCAGCACCACTCTAATCTGGACCCCCATTCGGCTATTCAAGCCTGCTCCCCCATTTAATATTGTCACGGTTGACCATCCGACTCAGTGCCCTGTTCCCATTTTCTCCTCATACCGTTTGATTCTTTTAGCTCAAAAAACTATATCTAATTCCTTCCTGAAATCAATTTTATCGGTTTCTATGAGATCCCATCTCATTCTTATAAACCCCAGTATACATTGTACTAAATTTAGGGTGTAGGTTTGCTCGCTGAGCTGTAGGTTTGATATCCAGACGTTTCATTACCTGGCTAGGTAACATCATCAGTGGTGACCTCCAAGTGAAGCGAAGCTGTTGTCTCCTGCTTTCTATTTATATCTTTCTCCTGGATGGGGTTCTTGGGTTTTGTGGTGATGTCATTTCCTGTTCGTTTTCTGAGGGGTTGATAGATGGCATCTAGATCTATGTGTTTGTTTATGGCATTTTGATTGGAGTGCCAGGCCTCTAGGAATTCTCTGGCAGGAGACAACAGCTTCGCTTCACTTGGAGGTCACCACTGATGATGTTACCTAGCCAGGTAGTGAAACATCTGGATATCAAACCTACAGCTCAACGAGCAAACCTACACACTAAACCTCAATCTGAGCTACAAACCTTCACAAACCTTGCAAAAATTGTCCTAAATGATCGTACCTCAGTCCATGCAATGCCGGAATCAGTTTGGTTATCTTTCACTGCACTCCTTCCATTGCCAGAACATCCTTCCTCTGATAGGGAGACCAAAACACAAGACCCCAGGAGTGGTCTCCCCAAGTCCCTGTGCAATCGCAATACCATCTCCCTGCTTATGACTAACACCCCACTTCCCATCTTCACAACCCGTTTCACCTGAGTGCTTACTCTCAGTGATGTGTACAAGGATACCCAGGCTCACACTGCATACTCCCCTTTCTGAAGCTATCACCAGTCAGATAATAATTGTTATTCTTTGTCTGCCATGCATTTGCCAACTCATACAACCTGTCCAAATCACACTGAAGCTTTCTGCTGCACCTTAATTTACTGGTAATGAGCAATGATTTGAATGGCTTCCATTCTTTGGGTGTGGGAACATACCGAGTGCTGTTAGAGAGAGAGTTCCAGGGTGCATCTGGCCTGTGGCTGCATTGTCTTCTCTCTGATTGAATCTCTCTTCAGTGCTGCTTTCTCTCTCTCTCTCACAGAAGAGCTTCTCTTTGGCCAGGCTGGGGTCAGGTTAGCTCTTGTTGCTTCTGTGCCAGTGTCACAGATCCTCGGGAAGCGAATGTATCTTCAGCCTCTTATCAGTTGTTTTCCCACACTCCAATTAGTCATCTTTTATTTTAAGCAACGGGATCTCTCAACATTCCTCAGAAGTTTATTTTTGGAAATTAAGTTGAAGAAATTTGAAAATATTTTTTGAACCAAGGGTGTCCCCTTCAGTATAATGAAAGTATTAAATCCTTACTCAGTTTATACTCTAACTTAGACAATTCCTGTTTTGAGTGGAGTTTAGAAGATGAGGGAGTCTCACAGAAATTTATAAATTCTACCAGGATTATACAGGAAGGATGTTCCCAATGAACCAGGGGTCACAGACTAAGGACATGGGATAGGCCATTTAGGGAAAGATTAGAGTGTTGCTGGAAAAGCACAGCAGGTCAGGCAGCATCCGAGGGCAGGAAAATCAACGTTTCGGGCAGGAGCCCTTCATCAGGAATGAGACTGGGAGCCTCCGGGATGGAGAGATAAAATCCTGAGATTAGGAGAAATGCCTTCACACAAAGAATGATAAACCTGTGGAATTCTCCTCCAGGGAAAGCGGTTGAGGGCAAAACATTGAATGTTTCAGTGAAGGGGTTAAACATAGTTCTTAGGGATCAAAGGGTTTGGGGAGAAAGCAGGAGCAGGGGATAAATTGGATGATCAGCCATGATCCATATTGAATGGTGGAGCAGGCTCGAAGGGCCGAATGGCCTACTCCTACTTTCTGTGTTTCTGCTGCCCGCACAGGGACATTGTGAACATCACTGACGGACTCAGCCACAGCAGGAGTCATCACCACTGTTGCTGCAATGCTACCAAGGTGCAGAGAAATGGCCCAAAGGTGCCAGCCAATTGTTGTCTTGGGTACTTCTAACTTCCCAAATATTGAATGAGACTCCCTAGTGCTGGGACTTAGCTGGGTCAGAATTTGTCAGGTGCACCTAGGAGGATTTCTTGAAACAATATGTGGATGGTCCAACTTGGGAAAGGGCGTTCTAGACCTTGTATTGGGGAATGAGCCTGGCCAGGTGATCGAAGTTTCAGTGGGGGGTCATTTTGGGAACAGTGATCATAATTCTATAAATGTTAAAATATTAATGGATAAAGATAAGACTGGTCCTTGGGTAAAAGTGCTAAATTGGGCGAAGACTTTTACAACAATATTGAGCAGGAACTGGAGAAATTACATTGGAGTAAATCTATATCTGACATATGGGAGCCAGTTGATCAGAGTTCAGCACCAGCATGTTCCTGCATGGATGAAAGTTAAGGATGGTAAGATTCAGGAACCCTGGATGGTGAGAGGTGTTGAAAGGTTAGTCAAAAGGGAAATGGAAGAAAATGTAAGGTGTAGGAAACTGAAATCAGCCGAGGCTCTTGAGGAATATAAAGGAAGCAGGAAAGAACAGGGAGTTCGGTGGGCTGGTAGAGGCCATGAAATGTCCTCGGCAAATAGGATTAAGGACATTCCCAAGGCATTTTAGATGTATATTAGGAGCAGGAGGGTTGCTTGAGAAAGGGTAGATCCACTCAAGGACAAAGGAGGAGGTTTTCGTGTGGAGCCCGAGGAAGTGGTTGACGTCCTTAATGAGTACTTCACATTGATATTCACCGGGGGAAGGCTATCTTTGATGGTAGGATTAGGGAGGGATATGTAGATAGTCTAGGGAATGGCTTTGTTAAGAAGGAGCTGCTGTCTCAAAAAACATTAAGGTAGGGAAGTCCCCAGGGCCTGATAGGATTGTTTTCATTCATTCATGGTACTTCAGTGTTGATGGCCATGCCAGTATTTAACGACCATCTCTAATAGCCCAGAGAGCAGTTTAGAGTCAACCACATTGCTGTAGATCTGGAGTTGCATTTGGCCAGGTAAGGAAGGCAGGGACAGGTGTGTGAGACAATGAGCGAAGCAGCTAGAGGAATCCAGGAGGTAGTGCTGGAGGAGCCTCAGCCCTTGAACCTGTCCAACAAATTTGAGATTTCTGTACCCTGTGTGAGTCAGAGCTGTAGGTAGGATTAGCAAAACTGACCACAACATCATGGTACAGGAAGCCATTCATAAAGGGGGGAGAAAAGAGAAATGTAATGGTAATCAGGGATACTGTAGTCAGGGGAATAGACACTATTGTCTGTGGCCAGGATCGAGAGTCCTGAGGGCTGTGTTGCTGCCTTTTGTCCAGGTTCAGGATATCTCATCTGGGCAACAGAGGAACTTGGAGTGGGAGGGGAAAGGTCCACTTCTCGTGGTCCATGTAAGTACCAACAATACCGGTGTTAGGAAGAAAGCGATTCTGTTGAGGAGATATGAGCTGCTAGGGGCTAAATTAAAGAGCAGAGCCATATGGGTGACTACCTGAGCCATGAGCTAATTGGCACAGGGTCAGCAAGATTAAAGAGGTAAATGCATGGCTCAATGATTAGTATGGGAGTAACAGGTTCAAATTCATGGGACATTGACACAAGGGAAGGTGCTGGTTATCCTGCCTGAATCATACTGGGACCAGAATCCTGGAGAATCACATAACTAGGGCTTTCGATGTAAACTAACTAGTGGTGCAGGGGAGGAGGGGGGAATAATTGTATGGAAAAAGTTAAAAGGTGGGAGAGCATAGCTGAGATTATTAAAATTCCCAGAATAAGTAATGGGACAGAGTATGGAAGGACTCAGGAATCGAACTTCAGGGTCAGCAGATAAGGAACAACTATGAGAAGGGGGGGCAGTCAATGCAGGACTGAGGGTGCTGTACTTAAATACACGCAGTATACACAACAAGGAGAAAGCCCCCCCCACCAGCCCACACCCTACTCCCGACACCTTCCCCGCCACCTCATGAAGTACAAAACCTGTGCCCACACCTCCCTCCAAGGCCCCAAAGAATCCTTCCACATCCATCAGAAATGTAGCTGTACCTCCACCAAAGTCATCTACTGTATCGACGTGATCTCCTCTACATCGGGGTGACTGGGGCGCCAACTTGCCGATTGTTTCAGAGACCATCTCTGGGACACCTGCACCAACCAACCCCACCGCCCTGTGGCTGAACACTTCAACACTCCCTCCCTTTCCACCAAGGCCTCCTCCATCACCACTCCCTTACCACACAACGCCTGGAGGAAGAACACCTCATCTTCCACCCTGGGACCCTGCAACCTCACGAGATCAATGTGGATTTCACCAGTTTCCTCATTCCCCCTCTCCCCACATTATCCCAGTGTTGGGCCTCCAACTCGGCACCGCCCTCTTGACCTGTCCATCATCTTTCCCACCTCTCCTCTCTGACCTATTACCTTCACCCCCACCTTCATCTACCTATCGCATTCTCAGCTACCGTCCCACCCCCCTCCCATTTATCTCACAGCCCCGACCCACAAGCCTCATTCCCGATGAAGGGCTGTTGCCCGAAACGTTGATTCTCCTGCTCCTCGGATGCTGCCTGACCTGCTGTGTTTCCAGCACCACGCTCTCGACCCAGGATACCCAACAAGGTGAATGAACTTGTAGCGCAGATTAAAATTGGCAGGTACAATGTTGTGGGTATCATAGAGATGTGGCTACAAGGAGATCAAGGCTGAGAACTAAATATCCAATTGGCCAGAAAAAGCAGCAAATCCGAGGATTGGAGAAACTTAAAATCCAGCAGAGGAGAGCAAAGTGTTTAATTTGGAAAGGGAAAATATAACATGAAAGTAAGCTTGAGGAAAGCCTAAAAACCGACTGCAAAAGGTTCTATAGATACGTGGAGAGAAAAAGACTGGCGAAGACCAATGCAGGTCCCTTGCAGTTGGAATCGGGTGAATTCATAATGGACAACAAAGAGATAGCAGACCAGTTGAACAAATACTTTGGATCTGTTGTCACTCAGGAGGACACAGTAACCTTCAGGAAATGCTCGGGGACAGGGGGTCAAGCATGAAAAGGGAACTGAAGGAAATCCTTATTAATCGGGAAATGGTATTGGGACTGTACCCCAGTGAGAGTCATTGATGGGATTAAAGCGTGATAAGTCTCAGGGCCTGACGCTCTGCATCCCAAAATACTTAAGGAAGTGGCCCTAGAAATAGGTGATGCATTCATTGGTGACCATTTTCCAGCATTCTGTAGACTCTGGAAGAGTTCCAATGGACTGGAGGGTGGTTAATGTAACTCCACTCTTTAAAAAAGCAGGGAGAGAGAAAATGGGTGATGAAGGGCTGGTGAGCCTGACACCAGCGTGGGGACAATGCTGCAGTCAATCATTAAGGATGTAATAACGGAGCATTGGGAGAGAGGTGACAGAATCAGGCCCAGTCAGCATGGATTCACTGAAGGGAAATCATGCTTGACACATCTTCTGGAATGTTTTGAGGATGTGACCAACAGAGTGGATGAGAGTGAATCAGTAGATGTTGTGTATCTGGATTTTCAAAAGGCTTTTCACTAGGTTCCACAGATTGGAAAATGGATAATGTAACACTCCTGATTAAGAAGGGAGGGGGTCAGAAGACAGGGAACTGTAGGCCAGTCAGCCTGACCTTGGTCATTGGCCAGATTTTAGGGTCCATTATTAAGGAGGAGATTGCAGAGTGTTTGGAAGTGCTTGGTGACGTAGGGCTGAATCAAGATAACTTTGTCAAGGGGTGGTCATGCCTGACAAATCTTTTAGAATTCTTTGGAGAAGTAACAAGCAGGTTAGACAGTAAAGAGCCAGTGGGCATGATCTATTTAGATTTTCAGAAGGCCCTTGACAAGAGGCTGCTAAATAAGATAAGGGCCCACGGTGTTTGGAGCAAGGTACTGGCTGACTGGCAGAAAGGAGAGAGTAGGGATAATGGAGTCTTTTCCAGGATGGCAGCTTGTGGAATTCCACAGGGGTCAGTGTTGGGACCACAACTATTCAAAGGAACTGAGGCCATTTTTGCTGAGTTTGGAGATGACACAAAGCTAGGTGGAGAGACAGGGCATGTTGAGGAAGCGAGGAGACTGCAGAAGGACTTGGACAGGATAGGAGAAGCTTGTGTTACTTTGGTTAGAGCATCAGAGGCTCGGGGCGACCTGATATTGAGATATAAAATTAAGATATGTGTGCATGGGGTGGGTCGTCTCTTTCCCAGGATGCAAATGTCAGAAATTAGGCTAAGGTGAGAGGGGGAAAGTTTAAAGGAGATGTGTGAGACACTTCTTTTACACAGAGGGTGGTAGGTGCTTGAAATCTGCTGCCCGGGAAGATGGTTGAAGCAGATATAATAGCAACATTTAAGGGGCATTTAGATAGACACGTGAATAGGCAGGGAATAGAGGCAAATGCAATTAATTTAGAACGGCTTTATGGTTGGCACAGACATGATGGGCTGAAGGTCCTGGTCCTGTGCTTTGTTTTTCTATGTTCTGTGTAAGTCCAAGAGCAATAGTGACCTCCAGCAGATGGCGGACAGCCTCAGTGTGAAGAGGTCATAGCTGAAGGTCCCCTTGGGAGATCGAGGAGAGCTGGAGTCTGTCATGGTCAATGCCGGTTCCTCCAGTGTCAGTGCAGACTGTGGGTATCCCGAAACACTGACACTGACTACTGCCAATTGCTGGAGCAGCACAGGGTGGGGGGGATGGGTAACCATCCTATACCAGTGGCCAGCGAGGTGACACCTACTTCGAACATGAATGTGACTGACTCCTACCGAAGAGCTACTGGGGATCTGTGTGAGATCTCTCAGTCTTCCACCCAGAAATGTATCACACCTGTGGCTGATATTATTTGGGCGAGATCATCTGAGACCTGGTCAGTGTTGCCTTCTGGTCAGGAGGTTTTGCTAAGTTTTCCCACAGCCTATTTTCCGTTTCTATGTCTATGTCTCTCATTGGGGTGAGAATCTGCCTGTATGTCACAGGAGTTCAACTTTGTAAATATTTAATCAGGTAACTTTGCAATGAACAGATCTAGGCATTTAGCTTCAATCAGATATTTTCTTGGCAATGACATTTGAACTAATTGTTCAAAAATTATTTTATGACCTTTGATAAAAACATAAGTCCCCACTACAGAGCTGGTGAAAGTTAAGTCGACTTTTACTCCACTTTCGAATCCAAGACCACAAATGGTGATAACATACTACACATCTAAATCACAGGTATATTCCACATTCACTGACTCTCACTGGGGTGCAGTCCCACACACACTGACTCTCACTGGGGTACAGTCCCACACACACTGACTCTCACTGGGGTGCAGTCCCACACACACTAACTCTCACTGGGGTGCAGTCCCACACACACTGACTCTCACTGGGGTACACTCCCACACACATGCTGACTCTCTCTGGGGTACAGTCCCACACACACTGACTCTCACTGGGGTGCAGTCCCACACACACTAACTCTCACTGGGGTGCAGTCCCACACACACTGACTCTCACTGGGTTACAGTCCCGCACACACTGACTCTCTCTGGGGTACACTCCCACACACATGCTGACTCTCTCTGGGGTACAGTCCCACATACACTGACTCTCACTGGGGTACACTCCCACACACATGCTGACTCTCTCTGGGGTACAGTCCCACACACACTGACTCTCACTGGGGTACAGTCCCACACACACTGACTCTCTCTGGGGTACAGTCCGACACACACTGACGCTCTCTGGGGTACAGTCCCACACATGCTGACTCTCTCTGGGGTACAGTTCCACACACACTCTCACTGGGGTACAGTTCCACACACACTCTCACTGGGGTACAGTCCCACACATGCTGATTCTCACTGGGATACAGTCCCACATACGCTGACTCTCTCTGGGGTACAGTCCCCCACACACTGATTCTCACTGGGGTACAGTCTCACACACACTGACTCTCACTGGGGTACAGTCCCACACACACTGACTCTCACTGGGGTACAGTCTCACACACACTGACTCTCTCTGGAGTACGGTTCCACACACACTGACTCTCACTGGGGTACAGTCCCACACACACTGACTCTCACTGGGGTACAGTCTCACACACACTGACTCTCTCTGGGGTACGGTTCCACACACACTGACTCTCACTGGGGTACAGTCCCACATTCACTGACTCTCCCTGGGGTACAGTCCTACATTCATTGACTCTCACTGGGGTACAGTCCCACACACACTGACTCTCTCTGGGGTACGATTCCACACACACTGACTCTCACTGGGGTACAGTCCCACATTCACTGACTCTCTCTGGGGTACAGTCCCACACACACTGACTCTCTCTGGGGTACAGTCCCACACACACTGACTCTCACTGGGTACAATGACTCTCATTGGGGTACAGTTCCCACACACACTGACTCTCACTGGGGTACAGTCCTACACACACACTGACTCTCACTGGGGTACAGTCCCACATTCACTGACTCTCTCTGGGGTACAGTCCCACATTCACTGACTCTCACTGGGGTACAGTCCCACACACACTGACTCTCACTGGGGTACAGTCCCACACACACTGACTCTCACTGGGTACAATGACTCTCATTGGGGTACAGTTCCCACACACACTGACTCTCACTGGGGTACAGTCCTACACATGCTGACTCTCTCTGGGGTACAGTCCCACACGCTGATTCTCACTGGATTCCTGATGAAGGGCTCTGGCCCGAAACGTCGAATTTCCTGTTCCTTGGATGCTGCCTAACCTGCTGTGCTTTAACCAGCAACACATTTTCAGCTCTGATCTCCAGCATCTGCAGACCTCACTTTTTACTTTCCCTGGGGTACAGTTCCACATTCACTGACTCTCACTGGGGTACAGTCCCACACATGCTGACGCTCTCTGGGGTACAGTCCCACACATGCTGACTCTCTCTGGGGTACAGTCCTACATTCACTGACTCTCACTGGGGTACAGTCCCACACGCTGATTCTCACTGGGATACAGTCCCACACATGCTGACGCTCTCTGGGGTACAGTCCCACACATGCTGACGCTCTCTGGGGTACAGTCCCACACATGCTGACTCTCTCTAGGGTACAGTCCTACATTCACTGACTCTCTCTGGGGTACAGTCCCACACATGCTGACTCTCTCTGGGGTACAGTCCTACATTCACTGACTCTCTCTGGGGTACAGTCCTACATACACTAACTCTCACTGGGGTACAGTCCTACACATGCTGACTCTCTCTGGGGTACAGTCCCACACATGCTGACTCTCTCTGGGGTACAGTCCTACATTCACTGACTCTCACTGGGGTACAGTCCCACACGCTGATTCTCACTGGGGTGCAGTCCCACACATGCTGACTCTCTCTGGGGTACAGTCCCACACATGCTGACTCTCACTGGAGTACAGTTTGACACATGCTGGCACCCTCTGGGTTATAGTTCCTTTGGCACCGATCTCCCTCGGGTACGGTTTCATAGACACTGACTTCCCTTGCGTTCAGTTCCACAGACACGTTCTTGTTGCACTGTGCTCTGTTGATAAGTAACACAGCTAATGAGACTGCTCTGCTTTTATTGTAGGGTCCTACAAGCAAACCTGCACGCCGTCAAGGAGGGTGGGCAGATGATACCCCTCGTTCATCCAAGTAAGTGGCAAATACTCAAGAATGTTAAAGAGTTTCCCTCCTCTGCTGAAGATAGATTAGCTGAACACTCCAGACAATTTTGATTTCATGAGAAACCTGCTGGAATCTTACTCCTGTTACAGTACAGGGACAGCAAGCCAAACCTAATCAGCCTCACTATCACTGAATTTACAATGTGAAACTCAAACATTCAGTGATCCTCAAAATCACTCAGATCTTGAACACAAAGTTTATAACTTAAACAAAAATTAACAATTTATTCTTAGGAATGTATCTTCTTAGCAGAACAAAGATAACCAACAAGTCTATCTAATTAATATCTAATTAATATCTAAGCTCAAACTCCTTTGATCATTAACTCCCTCAGTCTCACAGACAGACACAGTGAAGGAATTTTGATTTTTTAAAATGAAAGAGTTGCAACTTGCTTGTTCAGTTACAAATTCAGCGATGATTACCAGGCTTCATGAAGTCCTTGATAAGGATGGGTAATATTTGGATAGAAAGGAATATGTTGCTTGAATTCTGAAGCAGTCAATGTTCAAATGCAACAGGATGTGGACATATCCAGGCTTGGGCTGACAAGGGGCAAGTAACATTTACACCACACAAGTGTCAGGCTATGGTCATCGTCAATAAGAGACAAACTTAAAACCACCTCTTGGCATTCAATGGTATTGCCATCACTGAATCCCTCGTTGACCAGAAACTCAACTGGATTTACCATGTAATACAGCAGCTGTAAAAAGGCTAGAAACACTGTGATAAATAACTCACCTCCTAAACCCCTTCATCTCCCACCCCACCCCACCCCCAGTCTTCAAAGGTCTGTCCACCATCTACAAGGCACAAATCAAAAGTGTGATGGAATACTCCCCACTTGCCTGGATGGGTACAGCTCTAACAACATTCTATAAGTTAGTTCCTGGGATCAGAAGCTGAGTAAATTGAGTCAATTTTCTCTGCAATTTAGAAAAAAGAGAGATCTCATTGAGTTCAACCGAACTCTGAGGGATCCCGATCCATTCCATACCAACAGCCGGAGAATCTAGAACAGATGGCAGAGTGTCAGGGTAAGGGCCGAATCATTTTCGGTGGGGAGGAAGTGAAATAACTTCCTTAAAAGGTGTCTACTTGGAATTCTCTAACCCAGGGTGTTCACGATATTCAAGACTGAGATTTTGATCTCTCATGGAATCAAGAGATATAAGGAGAGGACAGGAAAGTGGAAAGATTGTTTGAATGCTGGAACAGGTTTGAGTGGCCCTATACTCCTATTGCTTACTCTTTGCTGTCTTATGGCGTGTGCTGATATTGGTAAAGCACTGAGCCAGGCACAGAGGTGCTTCAAGTGGCATGAGCCCTGCTCCCCTTGGAGTGGAGGGTGGGCATTGATTTCAGCCAGAGTTTCTGCTTGCTCTGTGTATGACAGCTTTATTGAGGACTTTGAAATGTGGCCCTGCTGACTGGACATAGGTTTATTAGGGAATACTGTGCTGCATTCTTCATCTCCAACACAAGTTTCAGGTCTGGGAAACACCAGCGGGATCTAGCTGACTCTGTTAAGTAAGACACATATAGGTGCCAACACTCACACACCATTGGCTCCTCTAGGAACCAATATCTGATCACTTCTACTGACCACATCACCAGAACCTCCATTGTCCTATATTTCTCCTGTATATTATAGGTTTAATTTGTTGCATAAATATGTATCTGATGTTATCATGCTTTGAGAATCCTGCTAACTTCTAACAGGTTCAGTGGTGAGGTTTCTTATTGTCCTTTGTAACTGGTGACATACAAATGACCATCATTTCTTTCAGCATTAACACCTGCTCCTGTATGGACACTGCAGCCAGTTCATCATTAGTATGTGAATGTATATAATCGACATTATAGAATCATAGACACATAGAGTCATAGAGATGTACAGCACAGAAACAGATCCTTCGGTCCAACCCATCCATGCCGACCAGATATCCCAACCCAATCTAGCCCCACCTGCCAGCATCCAGCCCATATCCCTCCAAACCCTTCCTATTCATATACCTTCCAAATGCCTCTTAAATGTTGTAATTGTACCAGCCTCCACCACTTCCTCTGGCAGCTCGTTTCATACACGCACCATGCTCTGTGTGAAAAAGTTGCCCCTTAGGTCTCTTTTATATCTTTCCCCTCTCATCCTAAACCTATACCCTCTAGTTCTGAACTCCCCCACCCCAGGGAAAAGACTTTGCCTATTTACCCTATCCATGCCCCTTATGATTTTGTAAACCTCTACAAGGTCACCCCTCAGCCTCCGATGCTCCAGGGAAAACAGCCCCAGCCTGTTCAGCCTCTCCCTGTAGCTCAAATCCTCCAACCCTGGCAACATCCTTGTAAATCTTTTCTGAACCCTTTCAAGTTTCACAACATCTTTCCGATAGGAAGGAGACCAGAATTACACGCAGTATTCCAACAGTGGCCGAACCAATGTCCTGTACAGCTGCAACATGACCTCCCAGGTCCTGTACTCAATAAAAGCAAATTACTACAGTTGCTGGAATCTGAATCCCAAAGAGAAATGTTGGAAAATCTCAGCAGGTCTGGCAGCATCTGTAAGGAGAGAAAAGAGCTGATGTTTTGAGTCTAACTGACCCTTTGTCAAAGCTAAAAAAAAGGGAGAAATAAGGAGGTATTTATACTCGGCTGAGAGAAGGTGAGTCAAGGAGCTATGAACCTGCACTCCAAGGTCTCTTTGTTCAGCAACACTCCTTAGGACCTTACCATTAAGTGTATAAGTCCTGCTAAGATTTGCTTTCCCGAAATGCAGCACCTTGCATTTATCTAAATTAAACTCCATTTGCCCATTGGCCCATCTGGTCCAGATCCTGTTGTAATCTGAGGTAACCCTCTTCACTGTCCACTACACCTCCAATTTTGGTGTCATCTGCAAACTTACTAACTATACCTCTTAAGCTCACAAATCTTTTATAGAAGTGATGAAAAATAGTGGACCCAGCACCGATCCTTGTGGCACTCCACTGGTCACAGGCCTCCAGTCTGAAAAACAATTCTCCACCACTTCCCCCTGTCTTCTACCTTTGAGCCAGTTCTGTATCCAAATGGCTAGTTCTCCCTGTATTCTATGAGATCTAACCTTGCTAATCAGTTTCCCATGGGAACCTTGTCAAATGCCTTACTGAAGTCCATACAGATTACGTCCACCGCTCTGCCATGGGGAACCTTGTCAAATGCCTTACTGAAGTCCATACAGATCATGTCCACCGCTCTGCCCTCATCAATCCTCTTGGTTACTTCTTCAAAACACAAAAGATGAGAATTGCCAGTCAATCTGACACATCTATACCTAAATAGGCAGCACCACCAGCACTGTTAGACAGTTTATTGCTCAAGGGCCAATGAGTGCAAAGTCAGCTTCAGTTTTTATGTTTCCTCTAGGTGAGCATTCTGCTGATATTTGACCATGAGATCATAAGATGTAGGAGTGGATGAAGGCCATTTAGCCCATCAAGTCTGGTCCTCATCCAATGAGATAATGGCTGATCTGATAATCCTCAACTCCACCGTTCTGCCTTTTCCCCACTGGGACAAGGCTGTCGTTTGTAGAAGTTATTTTGTCCTGGTTTATTTTAGGAGTGAGATTGAATGAGAGGGTCTGAGCTAGGTAGTGACTACCACTTGAGTAAACAGCTTGGGAGGCCTTGGGTTTATTTTAATGCAGCCTGAATGGGTGTGGCCAACTCTCACAGATGAAGATCTCTGGGTTTTGGTTTCTCAGTAACATCAGAAGCTATTGGGGTCTCAACAGAGTTGGAAGTTTCAGTGAATGTTTCCTGGCTGCTACTCTCTCTGACTTCTCTCTGAATGCTTTTTTCCTCCTGGATTGGAGAACTGCATGTGAGAATCTGTCTGAACTTTCCTTTTTGCTGAGGGGTGTGTTTATGGGCTGTCACTGTACTGGAACAGTTAATTCGTATTAGTTACTGGATCTATTATTCCATTGAGTTTTCCAATAGAGTTGCTAAGTCCCTCTTTCTTGGGATTTGTTTTAACTATAGTGTTTAAGTAAGTTGTATTTGGTTTAATGTTGAAAGGTTTGACCATCCGATTGCATCTGGACACAGAACTTCACATTTGCCTTTCAAATAAGAAAAAGTTAGCATCTTGGCTACCACCTTAAAATATTTTGAGGGGGATCTGGCCTGGTCTATAGCACCATAACTCTTGATTCCCTTACTGAATAAAAATCGTGACAGCCCCGTTGGTAAAGAATATCACTGATTCTCTACCCTCCTCATCATCACTGACTTAAATGAGCAATCCTATACCCTTTGGTCTTACACTGTACCACAAGGGCAAACAGCCTTTCTGTATCTATCCTGTTAAGGCATTTCAGATATTTGTATGTTTAAATAAAGTTGCCTCTCATTCCTCTAAACTCTAAGGAGTACAGGTCCAACCTACTCAACCTCTCCTCATAAGACCCTCTGTCCATACCTGGTATTAGCTAGTGAACCTTCTCTGAACTGCCCCCAATGCCAGTATCACTTTCCTTAGTATTGTTACTACTAACAGCACTCCAGCTGTGATCTGATCCATGTCGGATATACTTTTGGCAAGGTTTCCCAATTTTTATACTCCGTTCCCTTTGAAATAACGGCCACCAACCCATTGGCCTTCCCTTTTAGCTGCTGAATGTGGATGCTGGCTTTTTATGATTTATGCACAAGGGCTCCCCGATCCTCTGTGCTGCAGCTTTCTGCCTTTCCCCATTTAGTCAGTATTGAAATCCTGTATTCTTCCTGACAAAGTGCAGAACCGCACATTTGAAAAAAAGTTAGGACTGCAGATGCTGGAGGTCAGAGTCAAGAGGGTGGTGCAGGAAAATCACAGCAGGTCAGGCAGCATCCGAGGGGCAGGAGAATTGATATTTTGGGCATAAGCCGTTCATCAGGAAAGGGTTGATAAAGGGCGTTCTTCCTCCAGGTGTCGGGTGGTGAGGGAGCGAGAGTGGAGGAGGCCCAGGACCTGCATGTCCTCGGCAGAGTGGGAGGGGAAGTTGAAATGTTGGGCCACGGGGCGGTGCAGTGTGGGAGTCCGAGAGATGTTCCCTAAAGCGCACTGCTGGGAGGCGTCCAGTCTCCCCAATGTAGAGGAGACCGCATCGGGAACAACGGATACAATAAATGATATTAGTGGATGTGCAGGTAAAACTTTGATGGATGTGGAAGGCTCCTTTAGGGCCTTGGATAGAGGTGAGGGAGGAGGTGTGGGCGCAGGTTTTGCAATTCCTGTGGTGGCAGGGAAGGTGCCAGGATGGGAGGGTGGGTTGTAGGGGTGCGTGGACCTGACCAAGTAGTCACGGAGGGAACGGTCTTTGAGAAAAGGGGATGGGGTGGGGACCCCACTCACTGACCCCCCCCATCCCCCCCCCACGGGTCCGTGCTGTACCCACTCACTGACCCCCCACGGGTCCGTGCTCCACCCACTCACTGACCCCCAGGGGTCCGTGCTGTACCCACTCACTGACCCCCCACGGGTCCGCGCTGTACCCACTCACTGACCCCCCACGGGTCCGTGCTGTACCCACTCACTGACCCCCCACGGGTCCGTGCTGTACCCACTCACTGACCCCCCACGGGTCCGCGCTGTACTCACTCACTGACCCCCCACGGGTCCGTGCTGTACCCACTCACTGACCCCCCACGGGTCCGTGCTGTACCCACTCACTGACCCCCCACGGGTCCGTGCTGTACCCACTCACTGACCCCCCACGGGTCCGCGCTGTACTCACTCACTGACCCCCCACGGGTCCGTGCTCCACCCACTCACTGACCCCCCACGGGTCCGCGCTGTACCCACTCACTGACCCCCCACGGGTCCGCGCTGTACCCACTCACTGACCCCCCACGGGTCCGCGCTGTACCCACTCACTGACCCCCCACGGGTCCGCGCTGTACCCACTCACTGACCCCCCACGGGTCCGCGCTGTACTCACTCACTGACCCCCCACGGGTCCGCGCTGTACCCACTCACTGACCCCCCACGGGTCCGCGCTGTACCCACTCACTGACCCCCCACGGGTCCGCGCTGTACCCACTCACTGACCCCCCACGGGTCCGCGCTGTACTCACTCACTGACCCCCCACGGGTCCGCGCTGTACCCACTCACTGACCCCCCACGGGTCCGCGCTGTACCCACTCACTGACCCCCCACGGGTCCGCGCTGTACCCACTCACTGACCCCCCACGGGTCCGCGCTGTACCCACTCACTGACCCCCCACGGGTCCGCGCTGTACCCACTCACTGACCCCCCACGGGTCCGTGGTGTACCCACTCACTGACCCCCCACGGGTCCGCGCTGTACCCACTCACTGACCCCCCACGGGTCATTGCTGTACCCACTCACTGACCCCCCCAGGGGTCTGTGCTGTACCCACTCACTGATCCCCCACGGGTCATTGCTGTACCCACTCACTGACCCCCCACGGGTCCGTGCTGTACCCACTCACTGACCCCCCAGAGGTCCGTGCTGTACCCACTCACTGACCCCCATGTGTGAGTAAGTTGGGAAAGGGCAGAACATTGGAATGAATTTGATATTGCTTTCAAAGAGGCAGTGCAAACTGAATAGATAGACGAGCTCCTTCCTGTACTGTAAGTGTGAGAGTGATTGCTTGGTTTGGATTGTTTCTCGGCTGCAGTGTGAGAATGGAAAGGGAATTGGTTTCCTTTCAACACATATTCAGTCCGTATCTTACAGCAGAGGGCAGCATTGGCTTAATGCTGGCACATTCTGGAGTCTGAGCCGATAGTCAGTATGCAGCCGCCTCCGGTCAGTTACACTCACCAGGAGCTTTACAGAATAGGAGGCTGTAGAATTGTTGTAAGGAATGGCTCACCGTGTCATATAGTCATCAAGATACAATTAACTGTGCTCACTGGCTGATCCCAGTCTCACCTTGCAGCTGCATACTCCCTGGCATTGTTTTGCATCTCTCCATCTGTCTCCCTCTCTCTCTCTCTCTCTCTCATTTTTTTCAATTTCGTAATTTGATTAGATTAGATTCCTTACAGTGTGGAAACAGGCCCTTCGGCCCAACAAATCCATACCAATCCTCCAAAGAGTAACCCACCCCCTCTGACTAATGCACCTAGCAACTATGAGAAAGTGAGGACTACAGATGCTGGGGATCAGAGCTGAAAATGTGTTGCTGGAAAAGCGCAGCAGATCAGGCAGCATCAAAGGAGCAGGAGAATTGACGTTTTGGGCATAAGCCCTTCTTCAGGATTCTCCTGCTCCTTGGATGCTGCCTGACCTGCTGTGCTTTACCTAACAACTACGGGCAATTTAGCATGACCAGTATACCTGACCTGCACATCTTTGGACTGTGGGAGGAAACTGGAGCACCCAGAGGAAACCCACGCAGACACGGGGAGAATGTGCAAACTCCACACGGACAGTCGCCCGAGGCTGGAATCGAACCTGGGACCCTGGTGCTGTGAGGCATCAGTGCTAACCACTGAGCCACCATGATCTATTTTTCTTCTTTTGCTGCTACTTTCTCCCTTTCACTGTCTGTTTCTCCCTCAAATCTCACTCTCATTTGTCACTCTCTGTCTATGTCTGTCTGTCTCTCTCTCTCTCTCTATGTATATATATATTTATATGTATAGATAGTGTGTGTATCCTTGTCTCTGTGGCTTTTTATGTCTGTCTGTCTCCCCCTCTCTTTCCCCTCTCTTTCTCCCATCTCATTCTCCGTCTCTTCTTTATCTATCCCTACTTCTCTCTCTCTGACAGTTTGTCCGTTATCCTTTTCCCAGTCTGTCTCTCTCACTCTCTCCCTGTATCTTTGTATTTCTAATTCTTCTCTTCCCTCTCTCTTCCTATCTTTCCCTCTCTCTCCTGCTGTCCTACTGTCTCTCTATCCCTGCTTCTATTTCTCTCTCTCACTCTCTATGTGTCCATCTGTCTGCTTCTCTCTATTTGTTTCTGTTTCACCCTTTCTCACTCATTCTACCTGACATCTGCTCTCTCCCTTTCTCACTGACACGCTCTCACTGTCTCCCCATTTCACAATCTCTCTTATACCTCTCTCTTTTTCTCCCTCTTCCTGTCTATCACTCACTCTCTTATTCTTTCTCTTTCTGTCTCTCCGTCTCTCTCTCTCTGTTTCCCTAGTCTCTCTCTTCCTCTGTATTTCTCCCTTACTCATTTTTCTCTCTACCCCTTCATCTATCTCTGACACACTCTCTCTCCCTGTATAACACTCTCTCTTGCCCTAACTGTCTCACACAGTCTCTTCCCAAATAGTTTCTCTCTCACTCTCCCTCCATGTCTCATTTTCTTGCTCTCCCACTTAAACACATTCCCACATCTGTCTTTCATGCTGTGTCTGACAATCTCTTGTTTAATAACTCTATCCTCTCTCTCTCACTCACTCTCTTTCTCTCTCTCTCCATCCCTGACTTTATCTCTCCTGCTATCCCATCTGTCTTGTCTGTCATAGCTCTAAATCAATGTCTCTCCCACGTTGTCTAGCTCTTTCTGTCAAACCATCCCTGTCCCCCTCCCACTTTGTCTCTTTTGCAGTATTCTTCCTCAGCCCTGACCCTCCGACAGTGCGGCGCTCCCTTAGCACTGACCCTCCGACAGTGCGGGGCTCCCTCAGCACTGACCCTCCGACAGTGCAACACTCCCTCAGCACTGACCCTCCCACAGTGTGGGGCTCCCTCAGCACTGACCCTCCGACAGTGTGGGGCTCCCTCAGCACTGACCCTCCGACAGTGTGGGGCTCCCTCAGCACTGACCCTCCCACAGTGCAACACTCCCTCAGCACTGACCCTCCGACAGTGCGGCGCTCCCTCAGCACTGACCCTCCCACAGTGCAACACTCCCTCAGCACTGACCCTCCCACAGTGCGGGGCTCCCTCAGCACTGACCCTCCGACAGTGTGGCACTCCCTCAGCACTGACCCTCCGACAATGCGGGGCTCCCTCAGCACTGACCCTCCCACAGTGCAACACTCCCTCAGCACTGACCCTCCGACAGTGCGGGGCTCCCTCAGCACTGACCCTCCCACAGTGCAACACTCCCTCAGCACTGACCCTCCCACAGTGCGGGGCTCCCTCAGCACTGACCCTCCCACAGTGCGGGGCTCCCTCAGCACTGACCCTCCGACAGTGTGGCACTCCCTCAGCACTGACCCTCCGATGGTGTTTTGTTTCCACTGCCCCCTCCATCTTGCTGGGTAAGCTGGACCCCTGACCCTGCAGTGAAAGGATGAAGCTGTGTGACACTGTGTGTTGGATGTGCAATATTGATCAGTGTTCATGAGGAAGGATGTCACAGCACTAATGTGGTAATGAGATTTCCAGTTAGTCTTCGTGTGTGTGTTGAAGGGAAGTACCAGGGGATGTGAGATAACATGAGCAGTGATCTGTGTGTAGGTTAATAGTGTTTGAAGTGTTCTGAACACATTGATAGCTACTTCAGCTGCAGTGTTTAAAAAGACTGGTTCACCAAGTGGCTGATAACGGATGGAATCGGATCCACATCTCGCTGGTGGCTGCCAGCTGGGGTTGGTGACGACTCAGTGAAGCAGCAGGGAGTGAGTTGCTCACATATTCACTGCATGATGGAGTGGCAGCCTCAACTACAACTGTCACTTTAATTAACTTCTCACATCGCTGATTCAGTAACTATTGTTTCTCATTCCAAATTACTGAGCTGAGGCGAATTTCATCCTGAGTTTTTGAAATGTGCATGTCCTTTTAGTTCTCAATCTGCTGGTTTCCTGTGTGAGAGACCATCAGTCCTTGTTCACTGACACTCAGCAACAACTCCACTCCGCTTATTGTTTCCCCAGCTATTGCCAGCGGCTGTGTGTAACATTCACTCTCAGCTTTGAATGACAACAATGTGGTTTCAGGCCTCACATCTTTCTCTTCACCCATTCACAGGACAGCAGTGTCCGAAGCCAGGCCAAGCAGCACTGACTTCTATCGGGGCGACACGGTGGCTCAGGGGTTAGCACTGCTGCCTCACAGCACCAGGGAGCTGGGCTCACTTCCACCCTCAGGTGACTGTCAGTGGGGAGTTTGCATGGTTGCCCCCTGTCTGTGTGGGTTACCTCCTCCAGTCCAAAGATGTGCAGATTGGCTGTGCTAAATTGCCCGTAGTGTCCAGGGATGTGCAGGCTAGGCGGGTTAGCCATGGGAATTACAGGGTTACAGGGATATGGTAGGGGAGTGGGTCTGGATGGGATGCTCTTCAGAGGGTGGGTGTTGGTTCAATGGGCCGAATGGCCTGCTTCCGCACTGTGGGGCTTCTATGATCTGAAATTTCAGTGTCATCCCTCAGCTTCTGACACTCAAGTGAAAATAATCCAACCTCTCCACGGAGCTAATACACCCCAATCCAGGGAACATCCTGGTAAACCTCTTCTGCACCCTCTCCAAAGCCTCCACATCCTTCCTCTCGTATAGGGACCAGAACTGCAGACTGTATTCCAGCTGTGGCCTAACTAACGTTTTATATGATTGCAACCTGCCAGCTTTTACACTCAGTGCTCCAACCGATGAAGGTAAGGATGCCATACACCTTCTTTACTTCATTCATTTGTGTTGCCAATTTCAAGGAGCTATGAAATTGTCCCTGGGAATATCAGTTCTCCTGAGTGTCTTGCTGTTTACACCTTCCATTTGACTTCCCAACATGCATCACCTCACGCTTACCCAGATTAAACTCGATCTGCCATTACTCCACCCCATTTTCCCACTCCTTTTTGCTGCCCAGATTATGGTCACTGCTCCCAAAATGCTCCCCTTGTAAAACATTGACCACCTGGCTGGGCCCCTGTACAAATTCGAGTCTTGCCCCTTCACTCACTGGACTA
Source organism: Hemiscyllium ocellatum (assembly GCF_020745735.1). Lineage (NCBI taxonomy): Eukaryota > Metazoa > Chordata > Chondrichthyes > Orectolobiformes > Hemiscylliidae > Hemiscyllium > Hemiscyllium ocellatum. The sequence goes on from NC_083408.1 coordinate 118,232,792, forward strand.
GCAATGTATTGTTTCAAGAATCCCTCTTGGATCCATCTAACAAATTCTCCCCCTAAGCTCTGGCACAAATAGAGTTCCTGTCAATTTAGGGGAAGTTAAAATCATTCACTACAACGGCCCTGTTGTTTTTATATCTTACCATGACCTGCTTACCTATCTAGTCCTTTATCTCTCACTGGCTATTGGGAGGCCTGTATCATCCCAACAAAGTGCTTGTACCTTTCTTATTCCTGAGTTCTACCCTTAGGGCCTGGCTGGGTGAGCCCTCCCAGGTGTCCCCTTTTACTGTAGCTGTAATCAGTAATGCAGCTCCCCCACCCCTTTTATATCCCTCTGTATCTTGCCTGAACCCCTGGAGCATTGAGCTTCCAGTCCTGACCTCTCAATGGTTACAGCGTTGTAGTTCCATATACTAATCCAGGCTCGAAACTCATCTGCTCTACCTTTTATACTCCTTGCATTAAATAAATAGATTTCAGACTGCCAGTCCCACTGTGTTCATTAACCTGACCGTGCCTGTTCTTGCTGTTAGAGTCAAGAGGGTGGTGCTGGAAAAGCACAGCAGGTCTGTTATACATTGGTGGTGGAATGGATAGTGAAGAAGGTTACCTCAGAGTATCTTGATCAGATGGATCAAAGGGCTGAGACCAATTGGCAGATGGAGTTTAATTTAGATAAGTGTGCGATGCTGCATTTTGGAAAGGCAAAGCAGGGCAGCACTTATACACTTCATGGTAAGGTCCTGGGGAGTGTTGTCATACAAAGATCTGAGGGTGCAGATTCATAATTACTTGAAGGTCGTGTCATCACAGCTCGTGAAGAAGCTGTTTGGTATGCTTGTCTTTTTTGATCAGAAGCATTGAATACAGGCGTTTGGATGTCATGTTGTGGTTGTACAGGACGCTGATATGGCCACGTTCAGTTCTGGTCTGCCTGCTGTCAGAACGTTGTTGTGAAACTTGAAAGGATGCAGAAAAGATTTACAAGGATGTTGCTGGGGATGGAGAGTTTGAGCTACAGGGAGAGACTGAACAGGCTGGGGCTGTTTTCCCTGGAGGCTGAGGGGTGACCTCATAGAGGTTTATAAAATCATGACAGACATGGATATAGTAAATAGTCAAGGTCTTTTTCCCAGGATTGGGGAGTCCAAAATTAGAGGACATAGGTTTAAGGTGAGAGGGGAAAGATTTAAAAGGGACCTGAAGAGTAACTTTTTCACCCAGAGGGTGGTACGTGTATGGAATGAGCTGCCAGAGGGAGTGGTGGAGGCTGGTACAGCTACAACATTTAAAGGCATCTGGATGGGGATATGAATAGGAAGAGTTTAGAGGGATATGGGCCAGGTGCTGGCAGGTGGGACTAGATTGGGTTAGGATATGTGATTGGCATGGATAGATTGGACCGAAGGGTCTGTTTCTGTGCTGTACAATTCTATGACTGTCAATAGTTTGGTGCCTTTTATCGATGGAAACATATACATGGAATTGGAGGCAGTTCAGAGAATACTATCAGGTGTGGAGGGACTGCCTCGTGAGGAGAGGTTGAGTAGTTTGGTCTGCACCCATTGGAGTTGAGAAGAATGAGAGGCAGCCTTATTAAAACAGGTTTTGAGGGACTTGACAGGATCAGTGCAGCAAGGTTGCTTCCCCTGTGGGAGAGTGTCTGGCCAGAGGGTCACCCATTTCAGACAGAGATGAAGAGGATATTCTCCTCTCGGGGTTGGGGGAGGTGAACCTGTGGAATTCTTTCCCACAGACGGCTGTCGAGGCTGGGTCAGGAAGTACATTCAAGGCTGAGACGGACAGATTTTTAATCAGGAAGGGAAATTGAGGGTTATGGAAAAAAGGCACGATTATGGACTGGAGAATTATCGAAATTACATTGAATGGAAAAGCAGACTTGATGGGTTGAATGGCGTACGTCTGCTTCTACTTTCTACAGTCAGTGTTCATTGTCAGGCTAATGCCTTCCACAGCTATGTCAACAAAATACCATCACACCCAACGTTATTTCACTGTCACAGAGATGAGATCACCTTCCATCCCAACACTTGGGATTTGACATCTCTTTGCTGCAACAGAAGGTTCCCCACTCTCTGGTTGACAGGGTTCCTGACCGTGCCAGGAACATGTCCCATGCTTCACCTCTCCCCCCTTCACCTCTCCCCCCCTTCACCTCTCCCCCTTCAGCATTCCCCCTTTCACCTCTCCCCCTTCACCTCTCCCCCATTCACATCTCCCCCTTCACCTCTCCCCCTTCACCTCTCCCCCTTCACCTCTCCCCCTTCACCTCTCCCCCCTTCACCTCTCCCCCTTCACCTCTCCCCCCTTCACCTCTCCCCCTTCACCTCTCCCCCCTTCACCTCTCCCCCTTGACCTCTCCCCCTTCACCTCTCCCCCTTCACCTCTCCCCCCTTCACCTCTCCCCCTTCACCTCTCCCCCTTCACCTCTCCCCCTTCACCTCTCCCCCCTTCACCTCTCCCCCCTTCACCTCTCCCCCTTCACCTCTCCCCCTTCACCTCTCCCCCTTCACCTCTCCCCCCTTCACCTCTCCCCCCTTCACCTCTCCCCCCTTCACCTCTCACCCCTTCACCTCTCCCCCTTCACATCTCCCCCCTTTAAGCACTCCCCTTCACCTCTCCCCCCTTCACCTCTCACCCCTTCAGCTCTCCCCCCTTCACCTCTCACCCCTTCACCTCTCCCCCCTTCACCTCTCCCCCTTCACCTCTCCCCCCTTCACCACTCCCCCTTCACCTCTCCCCCTTCACATCTCCCCCCTTTAAGCACTCCCCTTCACCTCTCCCCCCTTCACCTCTCACCCCTTCAGCTCTCCCCCCTTCACCTCTCACCCCTTCACCTCTCACCCCTTCACCTCTCCCCCTTCACCTCTCCCCCTTCACATCTCCCCCCTTTAAGCACTCCCCTTCACCTCTCCCCCTTCACCTCTCCCCCCATCACCACTCCCCCCTTCACCTCTCCCCCTTCACCTCTCCCCCTTCACCTCTCCCCCTTCACCTCTCCCCCTTCACCTCTCCTCCTTCACCTCTCCCCCCTTCACCTCTCCCCCCTTCACCTCTCCCCCTTCACCTCTCCCCCTTCACCTCTCCCCCTTCACCTCTCCCCCCTTCACCTCTCCCCCCTTCACCTCTCCCCCTTCACCTCTCCCCCCTTCACCTCTCCCCCCTTCACCTCTCCCCCTTCACCTCTCCCCCCTTCACCTCTCCCCCTTCACCTCTCCCCCCTTCACCTCTCCCCCCTTCACCTCTCCCCCTTCACCTCTCCCCCTTCACCTCTCCCCCTTCACCTCTCCCCCCTTCACCTCTCCCCCTTCACCTCTCCCCCTTCACCTCTCCCCCTTCACCTCTCCCCCTTCACCTCTCCCCCTTCACCTCTCCCCCCTTCACCTCTCCCCCTTCACCTCTCCCCCATCACCTCTCCCCCCTTCACCTCTCCCCCTTCACCTCTCCCCCCTTCACCTCTCCCCCCTTCACCTCTCCCCCCTTCACCTCTCACCCCTTCACCTCTCCCCCTTCACCTCTCCCCCTTCACATCTCCCCCCTTTAAGCACTCCCCTTCACCTCTCCCCCCTTCACCTCTCACCCCTTCAGCTCTCCCCCCTTCACCTCTCACCCCTTCACCTCTCCCCCCTTCACCTCTCCCCCTTCACCTCTCCCCCTTCACCTCTCCCCCCTTCACCACTCCCCCTTCACCTCTCCCCCCTTCACCTCTCACCCCTTCAGCTCTCCCCCCTTCACCTCTCACCCCTTCACCTCTCCCCCCTTCACCTCTCCCCCTTCACCTCTCCCCCTTCACCTCTCCCCCCTTCACCACTCCCCCTTCACCTCTCCCCCTTCACATCGCCCCCCTTTAAGCACTCCCCTTCACCTCTCCCCCCTTCACCTCTCACCCCTTCAGCTCTCCCCCCTTCACCTCTCCCCCCTTCACCTCTCACCCCTTCACCTCTCACCCCTTCACCTCTCCCCCTTCACCTCTCCCCCTTCACATCTCCCCCCTTTAAGCACTCCCCTTCACCTCTCCCCCTTCACCTCTCCCCCTTCACCTCTCCCCCTTCACCTCTCCCCCCTTCACCTCTCCCCCTTCACCTCTCCCCCTTCACCTCTCCCCCCTTCACCTCTCCCCCTTCACCTCTCCCCCCTTCACCTCTCCCCCTTCACCTCTCCCCCTTCACCTCTCCCCCTTCACCTCTCCTCCTTCACCTCTCCCCCCTTCACCTCTCCCCCCTTCACCTCTCCCCCCTTCACCTTGCCCCCTTTGAGCTCTCCCCAAGATAATGTAACCCTGCTGCCTTTTGGATTAATGTAAAGATATCTAGAGACATAATGTGATGCTGGTTTTGATGGTGTTAATATGTCTTCTTCTTCCTTGTAGTACATACTGAGATTGAGTTCTGTTTTCTAATTGCAGGTCAGGACGCAAGGGAGCAGAAGAGATCGAAGAGTAAGTTTTCCAAATCTCAGAGAGTCATAGAGATGTACAGCATGGAAACAGACCCTTCGGTCCAAACCATCCATGCCGACCAGATATCCCAACCCAATCTAGCCCCACCTGCCAGCATCCAGCCCATATCCCTCCAAACCCTTCCTATTCATATCCCCATCCAAATGCCTTTGAATGTTGTAATTGTACCAGCCTCCACCACTTCCTCTGGCAGCTCATTCCATGCACGTACCACCCTCTGTGTGAAAATGTTGCCCCTTAGGTCTCTTTTATATCTTTCCCCTCTCACCCTAAACCTACCCCAGGGAAAAGACTTTGTCTATTTACCCTATCCATGCCCCGAATGATTTTATAAACCTCTATAAGGTCACCCCTCAGCCTCCGAAGCTCCAGAGAAAACAGCCCCAGCCTGTTCAGCCTCTCCCTGTAGCTCAGATCCTCCAATCCTGGCAACATCCTTGTAAATCTTCTGTGAACCCTTTCAAATTTCACAACATCCTTCTGATAGGAAGGAGACCAGAATTGAACATAGTATTCCAAAAGTGGCCAAACCAATGTCCTGCACAGCTGCAACATGACCTCCCAACTCATGTACTTAACACTTTCACCAATAAAGATCATTCCTGAAGAAGGGCTTATTCCCAAAACGTTGATTCTCCTGCTCCTCGGATGCTGCCTGGCCTGCTATGCTTTTCCAACTCTGACCAATAAAGGCAAGCATGCCAAACACCTCCTTCACTATGCTGTCTATCTGCGACTCCACTTCGAAGGAACTATGACCGTGCACTCCGAGGTCTCTTTGCATAGCAACATTCCCCAGGACCTTACCATTAAGTGTATTACTCCTGCCCTGATTTCCCTTTCCAAAATGCAGCACCTCTGCCACTTCTCAGCCCATTGGCCCATCTGGTCCAGATCCTGTTGTAATCTGAGGTAACCCTCTTCGCTGTCCACTACACCTCCAATTTTGGTGTCATCTACAAATTTAATAACTGTACCTCTTATGCTCACATCCAAATCATTTATGTAAATGACAAAAAGTAGAGGGCCCAGCACCGATCCTTGTGGCATTCCGCTGGTCACAGGCCTCCAGTCTGAAAAACAACCCTCCACCACCACCCTCTGTCTTCTACCTTTGAGCTAGTTCTGTATCCAAATGGCTAGTTCTCCCTGTATTCCATGAGATCTAACCTTGCTAATCAATCTCCCATGGGTAACCTTGTTGAGTGCCTTACTGAAGTCCATATAGATCACATCTACTGCTCTGTCCTCATCAATCCTCTTTGTTACTTTTTCAAAAAACTCAATCAAAGTAGTGAGATACAATTTCTCACACACAAAGCCATGTTGACTATCCCTAATCAGTCCTTGCCTTTCCAAATACATGTACATCCTGTCCCTCAGGATTCCCTCCTACAAAACTTAACCCACCACCGAGGTCTGGCTCACTGGTCTATAATTCCCTGGCATGTCTTTACTGCCCTTCTTAAACAGTGGCACCACGTTTGCCAATCTCAGTCTTCCGGCACCTCATCTGTGACTATTGATGATACAAATATCTCAGCAAGGGGCCCAGCAATCACTTCCCTAGCTTACCACAGAGTTCTAGGGTACACCTGATCAGGTCCTGGGGATTTATCCACCTTTGTGTGTTTTAACTTGTTCAGCACCTCCTTCCCTGTAATATGGGCAAATTTCAAGGTGTCACCATCTATTTCCCTACATTCTATATCTTCCACATCCTTCTTCTCCAGTCAACACTGATGCAAAATACTCATTTAGTATCGCCTCCATCCCCTGCGGTTCAACACAAAGGCCGCCATGCTGATCTTTGAGTAATCTAATTTCTGTTGCTCTCTTTACATGGTTTTGTTTTCTCTTTCTCTTGGTCCTTGAGTTTCTGACTGTTTGTCGGTCATTCTCCCTCGCTCTTTGTGTCTGGGATCTCTGTCTCTCTCGCTGATTTTCCCCTCTCTGTGCTGCATGTCTATCCCTCCTTAGTTCAGCTGGTCTCTGTTTGAACAGAATCGCACGCTGTCTCAAATGTAATGGAGAAACACCATCCATCCCACTGTGACCAGCAATATCTCTGTGAGAGGGACCGACAGGGGCTGGGTGTGAGAGGGACCGACAGGGGCTGGGTGTGAGAGGGACCGACAGGGGCTGGGTGTGAGAGGGACCGACAGGGGCTGGGTGTGAGAGGGACCGACAGGGGCTGGGTATGAGAGTGACCGACAGGGTCTAGGTGAGAATGACCGACAAGGTCTGGGTGTGAGAGTGACCGACAGGGTCTGGGTATGAGAGTGACCGACAGGGTCTGGGTGAGAGTGACCGACAGCGTCTGGGTGTGAGAGTAACAGACAGGGTCTGGGTATGAGAGTGACCGACAGGGTCTGGGTGAGAGTGACCGACAGCGTCTGGGTGTGAGAGTAACAGGCAGGGTCTGGGTATGAGAGTGACCGACAGGGTCTGGGTGAGAGTGACCGACAGCGTCTGGGTGTGAGAGTAACAGACAGGGTCTGGGTGAGAGTGACCGACAGGGTCTGAGTGAGAGTGACCGACAGCGTCTGGGTATGAGAGTGAACAACCGGGTCTGGGTGTGTGAGTGACTGACAGTATCTGGGTTTGAGAGTGACCGACAAGGTCTGGGTGTGAGTGAATGACAGGGTCTGAGTTTGAGAGTGACCGATGGGGTCTGGGTGAGAGTGACCGACAGGGTCTGGGTGACATTGACCGACAGGGTCTGGGTGAGAGTGACTGACAGGGTCTGGGTGAGAGTGACCGACAGGGTCTGGGTCAGAGTGACCAACAGGATCTGGGTGTGAGTGTGACCGACAGGGTCTGGGTGTGAGAGTGACCGACAGTATCTGGATGTGAGAGTGACCGACAAGGTTTGTGAGAGTGACCGACAGGGTCTGAGTGTGAGAGTGACCGACAGGGTCTGTGTGTGAGAGTGACCGACAGGGTCTGTGTGTGAGAGTGGCCGACAGGATCTGGGTGACATTGACCAACTGGATCTGGGTGAGAGTGACCGACAGGGTCTGGGTCAGAGTGACCAACAGGATCTGTGTGTGAGGCTGGCCGACAGGGTCTGGGTGTGAGAGTGACCAACGGGGTCTGTGAGAGTGACCGACAGAGTCTGAGTGAGAGTGACCGACAGTATCTGGGTGTGAGAGTGACTGACATGGTCTGAGTGAGAGTGACCGACAGTATCTGGGTGTGAGAGTGTCCGACAGTATCTGGGTGTGAGAGTGACTGACAGGGTCTGAGTGAGAGTGACCGACAGTATCTGGGTGTGAGAGTGTCCGACAGGGTCTGAGTGAGAGTGACCGACAGTATCTGGGTGTGAGAGTGTCTGACGTGGTCTGGGTGTGAGAGGGACCGAGTATCCTTAGTGTGGGACTGATCGATGAGTGATATGAACCGGTTTGTCTGGTCCAGTTTGAGGTTGTAATCTCGGTCGGGTTTCTTGTGTATGAAAGACAGGCTGGATATGGACAGCGTCTCTGTCTGATGCCTTTCTGACTTTGCCTTGTTTTCTGCCTTGTTCACCCCCCCCCCAACCCAGTAGCCGCCTGCGGCCCAGGAGCCCGGTACACTCGGATGATGGCGGAGGTGAGCTTTTCGATGTGATGTTCACTGGGGGTTCGCTTGCCCTGATTAAACAGAACAGAGCAATCTAGGAAAGCTGATAGTGCCAGAGTTAGATATAATTGTTCAATTTTCTCTCTGTATCAACAGGGGAAAATAAGTTGCAAGCAGCTGAATACATCCTCCAAATAACACATTACGATCGAGAGCACGTCATTTCCACACTTTAATTTGCTGCGTATTTACTGATAAGGCCCTGCTATATATCAATCAATATGTCGCGAAATGGAATTTTCGGTTGTGTTTGGAGCTGCTGGTGCTGTGTTGCTTCATTCCATTTGATCGATGGTGGGAGGGGGAGGGAGGCTGCTGTTACAATCAACGCCAGAATAGAAGAGAGCTTTTCAGAAAGTGGGTCGGAATGAGATTTAAATTTGCGACCTAATGCAAATTGGCTGGCATCTAACACAAGGCATTTGTCTTCAGAGTGAGCAATGACACTTGTGTCAAATGTGGGACTGAAGTGTTAAATTCGAGTGATGAAGAGGTTTGAGACAGGCAGCGCTGGGGATGGACACTTCGGGGGCTCCCTCACATTGAGGGATCTCAGACCTCGAGCTGCAGGCAGGTTGACCATTGCAGGGACGGGGCAGTCTGGAACCAACTCAGAACCCACGGTCATCCCATGGATTAGCACTGCTGCCTCACAGCGCCAGAGACCCGGGTTCACTTCCCACCTCAGCCAACTGTCTGTGTGGAGTTTGCATGTTCTCCCCCGTGTCTGCGTGGGTTTCCTCCGGGTGCTCCGGTTTCCTCCCACAATCCAAAGATGTGCAGGTCAGGTGAACTGGCCATGCTAAATTGCCCAGAGTGTTAGGTGAAGGGGTAAATGTAGGGGTATGGGTCTGGGTGGGTTGCGCTTCGGCGGGTCGGTGTGGACTTGTTGGGCTGAAGGGCCTGTTTCCACACTGTAAGTAATCTAATCTAATCCAATGTGCACTGTTCAGCTCTGCTTCAATTGGCAATGCATAGCACAGCACTGTTTCCTGTTCCTTGAGATGGTGGGATTGGGAGCTCTGCTCACCCAGACCCTGTCGGTCACTAACCCCAGCCTGGCCTGTCCTCTTCCTGACCTTGGCAGTGTTTGATGGGACAGTGTAGAGGGAGCTTTACTCTGTATTTAACCCCGTGCTGTCCCTGTCCTGGGAGTGTTTGATGGAGGGACTGTGAAGAGGGAGCTTTACTCTGTATCTAACACCATTCTGTCCCTGTCCCTGGGAGTGTTTGATGGGGGACAGTGTAGAGGGAGCTTTACTCTGCATCTCACCCCGTGCTGTCCCTGTCCTGGGAGGGTTTGATGGGGACAGTGTAAAGGGAGCTTTACTCTGTATCTAACCCTGTGCTGTCCCTGTCCTGGGAGTGTTTGATGGGGGACAGTGTAGAGAGAGCTTTACTCTGTATCTCACTCTGTGTTGTCCCTGTCCTGGGAGTGTCTGATGGGGAACAGTGTAGAGAGAGCTTTACTCTGTATCTAACACCATGCTGTCCCTGTCCTGGGAGTGTTTGATGGAGGACAGTGTAGAGGGAGCTTTACTCTGTATTTAACCCCGTGCTGTCCCTGTCCTGGGAGTGTTTGATGGAGGGACTGTGAAGAGGGAGCTTTACTCTGTATCTAACACCATTCTGTCCCTGTCCCTGGGAGTGTTTGATGGGGGACAGTGTAGAGGGAGCTTTACTCTGTATCTAACCCTATGCTGTCCCTGTCCTGGGAGTGTTTGATGGAGGGACTGTGAAGAGGGAGCTTTACTCTGTATCTAACACCATTCTGTCCCTGTCCCTGGGAGTGTTTGATGGGGGACAGTGTAGAGGGAGCTTTACTCTGTATCTAACCCCGTGCTGTCCCTGTCCTGGGAGGGTTTGATGGGGACAGTGTAAAGGGAGCTTTACTCTGTATCTAACCCTGTGCTGTCCCTGTCCTGGGAGTGTTTGATGGGGGACAGTGTAGAGAGAGCTTTACTCTGTATCTCACTCTGTGTTGTCCCTGTCCTGGGAGTGTCTGATGGGGAACAGTGTAGAGAGAGCTTTACTCTGTATCTAACACCATGCTGTCCCTGTCCTGGGAGTGCTTGATGGAGGACAGTGTAGAGGGAGCTTTACTCTGTATCTAACCCTATGCTGTCCCTGTCCTGGGAGTGTTTGATGGGGGACAGTGTAGAGGAAGCTTTACTCTGTCCTGGGAGCGTTTGATGGGGGACAGTGTAAAGAGAGCTTTACTCTGTATCTAACCCTGTGCTGTCCCTGTCCTGGGAGTGTTGATGGGGGACAGTGTAGAGAGAGCTGTACTCTGGATCTGGCCCTGTGCTGTCCCTGTCCTGGGAGGGTTTGATGGGGGACAGTGTAGAGGGAGCTTTACTCTATCTAACCCCGTGCTGTCGCTGTCCTGGGAATGTTTGATGGGGGACAGTGTAGAGGGAGCTTTACTCTGTATCTAACCCCGTGTTGTCGCTGTCCTGGGAGTGTTTGATGGGGGTCAGTATAGACAGAGCTTTAATCTGTATCTAACCCTGTGCTGTCCCTGTCCTGGGAGGGTTTGATGGGGACAGTGTAGAGGGGGCTTTACTCTGCATCTAACCCTGTGCTGTCCCTGTCCTGGGAGTGTTTGTTGTGGACAGGTAAGGGGAGCTTTACTCTGGATCTAACCCTGTGCTGTCCCTGTCCTGGGAGTGTTTGATGGGGACAGTGTAGAGAGAGCTTTACTCTGTATCTAACCCCGTGTTGTCCCTGTCCTGGGATTATTTGATGGAGGACAGTGTAGAGAGAGCTTTACTCGGGATCTAACCCTGTGCTGTCCCTGTCCTGGGAGTGTTTGATGGGGAACAGTGTAGAGAGAGCTTTACTCTGTATCTAACCCTGTGCTGTCCCTGTCCTGGGAATATTTGATGGGGGACAGTGTAGAGAGAGCTTTACTCTGTATCTAACACCATGCTGTCCCTGTCCTGGGAGTGTTTGATGGAGGACAGTGTAGAGAGCGCTTTACTCTGTATCTAACCCTGTGCTGTCCCTGTCCTGGGAATATTTGATGGGGGACAGTGTAGAGAGAGCTTTACTCTGTATCTAACACCATGCTGTCCCTGTCCTGGGAGTGTTTGATGGAGGACAGTGTAGAGAGAGCTTTACTCTGTATCTAACCTGTGCTGTCCCTGTCCTGGGAGTGTTTGTTGTGGACAGGTAGGGGGAGCTTTACTCTGGATCTAACCCTGTGCTGTCCCTGTCCTGGGAGTGTTTGATGGGGACAGTGTAGAGAGAGCTTTACTCTGTATCTAACCCCGTGTTGTCCCTGTCCTGGGATTGTTTGATGGAGGACAGTGTAGAGAGAGCTTTACTCTGGATCTAACCCTGTGCTGTCCCTGTCCTGGGAGTGTTTGATGGGGAACAGTGTAGAGAGAGCTTTACTCTGTATCTAACACCATGCTGTCCCTGTCCTGGGAGTGTTTGATGGGGGACAGTGTAGAGGGAGCTATACTCTGTATCTAACCCTGTGCTGTCCCTGTCCTGGGAATATTTGATGGGGGACAGTGTAGAGAGAGCTTTACTCTGTATCTAACACCATGCTGTCCCTGTCCTGGGAGTGTTTGATGGAGGACAGTGTAGAGAGAGCTTTACTCTGTATCTAACCCTGTGCTGTCCCTGTCCTGGGAATATTTGATGGGGGACAGTGTAGAGAGAGCTTTACTCTGTATCTAACACCATGCTGTCCCTGTCCTGGGAGTGTTTGATGGAGGACAGTGTAGAGAGAGCTTTACTCTGTATCTAACCCTGTGCTGTCCCTGTCCTGGGAATATTTGATGGGGGACAGTGTAGAGAGAGCTTTACTCTGTATCTAAGCCTGTGCTGTCCCTGTCCTGGCAGTGTTTGATGGAGGACAGTGTAGAGGGAGCTTTACTCTGTATCTAACCCTGTGCTGTCCATATCCTGGGAGTGTTTGATGGGGGACTGTGTAGAGGGAGCTTTACTCTGTATCTAAGCCTGTGCTGTCCCTGTCCTGGGAGTGTTTGATGGGGACAGTGTAGAGGGAGCTTTACTCTGTATCTAACCCCGTGCTGTCCCTGTCCTGGGAGTGTTTGATGGGGGACAGTGTAGAGGCAGCTTTACTCTGTATCTAACCCCTTGCTGTCCCTATCCTGGGTGTGTTTGATGGGGGACAGTGTAGAGGGACCTTTACTCTGTATCTAACCCCGTGCTGTCCCTGTCCTGGGAGTGTTTGATGGGGGACAGTGTAGAGAGAGCTTTACTCTGTATCTCACTCTGTGTTGTCCCTGCCCTGGGAGTGTCTGGTGGGGAACAGTGTAGAGAGAGCTTTACTCTGTATCTAACACCATGCTGTCCCTGTCCTGGGAGTGTTTGATGGAGGACAGTGTAGAGGGAGCTTTACTCTGTATCTAACGCTATACTGTCCCTGTCCTGGGATTGTTTGATAGGGGACAGTGTAGAGGAATGTTTACTCTGTCCTGGGAGTGTTTGATGGGGGACAGTGTAGAGAGAGCTTTACTCTGTATCTAACCCTGTGCTGTCCCTGTCCTGGGAGTGTTGATGGGGGACAGTGTAGTGAGAGCTGTACTCTGGATCTAACCCTGTGCTGTCCCTGTCCTGGGAGGGTTTGATGGGGGACATTGTAGAGGGAGCTTTACTCTCTCTAACCCCGTGTTGTCCCTGTCCTGGGAATGTTTGATGGGGACAGTGTAGAGAGGGCTTTACTCTGTATCTAACCCCGTGTTGTCCCTGTCCAGGGATTGTTTGATGGAGGACAGTGTAGAGAGAGCTTTACTCTGGATCTAACCCTGTGCTGTCCCTGTCCTGGGAGTGTTTGATGGGGAACAGTGTAGAGAGAGCTTTACTCTGTATCTAACACCATGCTGTCCCTGTCCTGGGAGTGTTTGATGGGGGACAGTGTAGAGGGAGCTTTAATCTGTATCTAACCCTGTGCTGTCCCTGTCCTGGGAGGGTTTGATGGGGGACAGTGTAGAGGGAGCTTTACTCTGTATCTAACCCTGTGCTGTACCTGTCCTGGGAGTGTTTTTTGGGGACAGTGCAGAGGGGGCTTTACTCTGGATCTAACCCTGTGCTGTCCCTGTCCTGGGAGTGTTTGTTGTGGACAGGTAGGGGGAGCTTTACTCTGGATCTAACCCTGTGCTGTCCCTGTCCTGGGAGTGTTTGATGGGGAACAGTGTAGAGAGAGCTTTACTCTGTATCTAACACCATGCTGTCCCTGCCCTGGGAGTGTTTGATGGGGGACAGTGTAGAGGGAGCTTTACTCTGTATCTAACCCTGTGCTGTCCCTGTCCTGGGAATATTTGATGGGGGACAGTGTAGAGAGAGCTTTACTCTGTATCTAACACCATGCTGTCCCTGTCCTGGGAGTGTTTGATGGAGGACAGTGTAGAGGGAGCTTTACTCTGTATCTAACCCTGTGCTGTCCCTGTCCTGGGAATATTTGATGGGGGACAGTGTAGAGAGAGCTTTACTCTGTATCTAACACCATGCTGTCCCTGTCCTGGGAGTGTTTGATGGAGGACAGTGTAGAGAGAGCTTTACTCTGTATCTAACGTTGTGCTGTCCCTATCCTGGGAGTGTTTGATGGGGGACAGTGTAGAGGAAGCTTTACTCTGTCCTGGGAGTGTTTGATGGGGACAGTGTAGAGAGAGCTTTACTCTGTATCTAACCCTGTGCTGTCCCTGTCCTGGGAGTGTTGATGGGGGACAGTGTAGAGAGAGCTGTACTCTGTATCTGGCCCTGTGCTGTCCCTGTCCTGGGAGGGTTTGATGGGGGACAGTGTAGAGGGAGCTTTACTCTATCTAACCCCGTGCTGTCCCTGTCCTGGGAGTGTTTGATGGGGGACAGTGTAGAGGGAGCTTTACTCTGTATCTAACCCTGTGCTGTCGCTGTCCTGGGAATGTTTGATGGGGGACAGTGTAGAGGGAGCTTTAATCTGTATCTAACCCTGTGCTGTCCCTGTCCTGGGAGGGTTTGATGGGGGACAGTGTAGAGAGAGCTTTACTCTGTATCTAACCCTGTGCTGTCCCTGTCCTGGGAGTGTTTGTTGGGGACAGTGTAGAGGGGGCTTTACTCTGGATCTAACCCTGTGCTGTCCCTGTCCTGGGAGTGTTTGTTGTGGACAGGTAGGGGGAGCTTTACTCTGGATCTAACCCTGTGCTGTCCCTGTCCTGGGAGTGTTTGATGGGGACAGTGTAGAGAGAGCTTTACTCTGTATCTAACCCCGTGTTGTCCCTGTCCTGGGATTGTTTGATGGAGGACAGTGTAGAGAGAGCTTTACTCTGGATCTAACCCTGTGCTGTCCCTGTCCTGGGAGTGTTTGATGGGGAACAGTGTAGAGAGAGCTTTACTCTGTATCTAACACCATGCTGTCCCTGTCCTGGGAGTGTTTGATGGGGGACAGTGTAGAGGGAGCTTTACTCTGTATCTAACCCTGTGCTGTCCCTGTCCTGGGAGTGTTTGATGGGGGACAGTGTAGAGAGAGCTTTACTCTGTATCTAACACCATGCTGTCCCTGTCCTGGGAGTGTTTGATGGAGGACAGTGTAGAGGGAGCTGTACTCTGTATCTAACCCTGTGCTGTCCCTGTCCTGGGAATGTTTGATGGTGGACTGTATAGAGAGAGCTTTACTCTGTATCTAACCCCATGCTGTCCCTGTTCTGGGAGGGTTTGATGGGGGACAATGTAGAGGGAGCTTTACTCTATCTAACCCCATGCTGTCGCTGTCCTGGGAGTGTTTGATGGGGGATAGTGTAGAGGGAGCTTTACTCTAACCCCGTGCTGTCGCTGTCCTGAGAGTGTTTGATGGGGGACAGTGTAGAGGGAGCTTTACTCTGTATCTAATCCTGTGCTGTCACTATCCTGGGAGTGTTTGATGGGGACATTGTAGAGAGAGCTTTACTCTGTATCTAACCCCGTGCTGTCCCTGTCCTGGGAGTGTTTGTTGGGAACAGTGTAGAAGGGGCTTTACTCTGGATCTAACCCTGTGCTGTCCCTGTCCTGGGAGTGTTTGTTTTGGACAGGTAGGGGGAGCTTTACTCTGGATCTAACCCTGTGCTGTCCCTGTCCTGGGAGTGTTTGATGGGGAACAGTGTAGAGGGAGCTTTATCTGTATCTAACCCTGTGCTGTCCCTGTCCTGGGAATATTTGATGGGGATCAGTGTAGAGAGACCTTTACTCTGTATCTAACACCATGCTGTCCCTGTCCTGGGAATATTTGATGGGGGACAGTGTAGAGAGAGCTTTACTCTGTATCTAACACAATGCTGTCCCTGTCCTGGGAGTGTTTGATGGAGGACAGTGTAGAGGGAGCCTTACTCTGTATCTAACCCTGTGCTGTCCCTGTCCTGGGAATGTTTGATGGGGGACAGTGTAGAGGGAGCTTTACTCTGTATCTAACCCTGTGCTGTCCCTGTCCTGGGAGTGTTTGTTGGGGACAGTGTAGAGGGGGCTTTACTCTGGATCTAACCCTGTGCTGTCCCTGTCCTGGGAGTGTTTGTTGTGGACAGGTAGGGGGAGCTTTACTCTGGATCTAACCCTGTGCTGTCCCTGTCCTGGGAGTGTTTGATGGGGACAGTGTAGAGAGAGCTTTACTCTGTATCTAACCCCGTGTTGTCCCTGTCCTGGGATTGTTTGATGGAGGACAGTGTAGAGGGAGCCTTACTCTGTATCTAACCCTGTGCTGTCCCTGTCCTGGGAATGTTTGATGGGGGACAGTGTAGAGAGAGCTTTACCCTGTATCTAACACCATGCTGTCCCTGTCCTGGGAATATTTGATGGGGGACAGTGTAGAGAGAGCTTTACTCTGTATCTAACACAATGCTGTCCCTGTCCTGGGAGTGTTTGATGGAGGACAGTGTAGAGGGAGCTTTACTCTGTATCTAACCCTGTGCTGTCCCTGTCCTGGGAATGTTTGATGGGGGACAGTGTAGAGAGAGCTTTACTCTGTATCTAACACCATGCTGTCCCTGTCCTGGGAGTGTTTGATGGAGGACAGTGTGGAGGGAGCTTTACTCTGTATCTAACCCTGTGCTGTCCCTGTCCTGGGAATGTTTGATGGGGGACAGTGTAGAGAGAGCTTTACTCTGTATCTAACACTATGCTGTCCCTGTCCTGGGAGTGTTTGATGGAGGACCGTGTAGAGGAAGCTTTACTCTGTATCTAACCCTGTGCTATCCCTGTCGTGGGAGGGTTTGATGGGGACAGTGTGGAGGGAGCTTTACTCTGTATCTAACCCTGTGCTGTCCCTGTCCTGGGAATGTTTGATGGTGGACAGTGTAGAGAGAGCTTTACTCTATATCTAACCCTGTGCTGTCCCTGTCCTGGGAGTGTTTGTTGGGGACAGTGTAGAGGGAGCTTTACTCTGTATCTAACCCGGTGCTTTCCCTGTCCTGGGAGTGTTTGTTGTGGACAGGTAGGGGGAGCTTTACTCTGGATCTAACCCTGTGCTGTCCCTGTCCTGGGAGTGTTTGATGGAGGACAGTGTAGAGAGAGCTTTACTCTGTATCTAACGCTGTGCTGTCCCTGTCCTGGGAAGATTTGATGGGGGACAGTGTAGAGAGAGCTTTATTCTGTATCTAACACCATGCTGTCCCTGTCCTGGGAGTGTTTGATGGAGGACAGTGTAGAGAGAGCTTTACTCTGTATCTAACGCTGTGCTGTCCCTGTCCTGGGAAGATTTGATGGGGGACAGTGTAGAGAGAGCTTTACTCTGTATCTAACGCTGTGCTGTCCCTGTCCTGGGAGGGTTTGATGTGGACAGTGTAGAGAGAGCTTTACTTTCAGTTGAAAAGATAGCAGCAACTAATGGGTGAGTTGAAAAGTTCAGATGAGGTGGGGTTCCTGCTCTCTTCGTCTATTCTAAGCTGATGGGGATTTATGCCCGATGTCTGTGTTGGCACAGAAACCTGTCACTCAGCACGTTGTCTGACAGGGATGGGAATGCTCGATGCTGTTGACTCACTTCCCCTTAACCTCGTGTAAATGGGAACATTTACTGCACATAAACAGTTGATTTTTCTATTTTCCAAAATCCATTTCCCATTACCGTGGGCGCACATCGCTCTTCAGCTCACGGCACCTCCCCAGTGACGCCTGTCACTAGATTTCTCTGTACACATTAACTGCTGAAGACTGTTTGCTCACTGCCCAGTGCCGTTAGTTAGTTTCTGACGTGTGCATTTCTTTTTGTATTCCCAACCCCTGTTGTCACTTCTAAAGCAATCTGTCGCTTCAAACC
This sequence comes from Hemiscyllium ocellatum, assembly GCF_020745735.1. Classification (NCBI taxonomy): domain Eukaryota; kingdom Metazoa; phylum Chordata; class Chondrichthyes; order Orectolobiformes; family Hemiscylliidae; genus Hemiscyllium; species Hemiscyllium ocellatum. The sequence continues at coordinate 118,250,130 of NC_083408.1, forward strand.
GTGTTCCTTTCATCTGTCAGGAGGGAATGTGTGTGTGATGTGTCCGTTTTGGAGCTGGACAGACAGGGCCACTAACTGTGATGCATGTTCTGCAGGGAGGGTATTTGCTGAGCAGAGCCTTTAGTAAATGGAGGGGTAGAATGTTAAGTCAGCCACACGTGGGGTGCACCTCTGAACATGCCCATGTCTTATGCCAAAAGCCAAATCACACCAGTCATTCCCTTTTCAGCATTGGATTCAATCACCAAGCATTGCCTCCACTCTGTCCCCCTCACAGCAATCTAAATTTGATACAATCAGAATTGGCAGCTTTCTGATTTCTTCTTTTAAACAAAGCAGAACATTAAAAAAAAACAATTGTCAGAGATTTAACAATGGTACAAATGGATGTCAAGGTGTGTATTCATCAATTCTGGTTGGCGGTGTGAAGGACTGCTCCTCGTTCTTTCAATCACTCTGATACATTCAGACTTTCCCTCATTCTCACTGACTTGCACTTTTTTTTTATTCACTTGTGGGGCATGGGCATCGCTGGCTGGGTCATCAATTATATCCCGTCCTGAGCTATCCTTGAGAAGGTGCTGATGAGCTGCCTCTTGAACCACTGCAGTCCACTAGACTCACATACCCGTGAGGAGCGAATTCCAGGATTTTGACCCAGTGACAGTGAAGGAACAGTGATATATTTCCAAGTCAGGGTGGTTAGTGGTTTGGAGGGAACTTGCAGGTGGTAAAGTTCCCATATATCTAATGTCCTGAGATGGAAGTGATCGTGAGTTTGGAAGGTGTTGTCTGAGGATCTTTGGTGAATTTCTGCAGTGTATCTTGTAGATAGTACACACTGCTGTTACTGAGCGTTGGTGGGGGGAGGGAGTGGATGGTTGTGAATATAGGTATGTGAGGAATAAAAGGATGTCTAGGGTAGGAATAAGGTCTGTCAGAGACAGAAGTGGGAAGTTGTGTGTGGACCCTGTGGAAAATCAGAGAGGTGCTAAATGAATATTTCTCATCTGTTTTCACTCAGGAAAAGGAGAATTTTGTAGAGGAGATGACTGAGATACGGGCTATTAGACTTGAAAGGATTGAGGTTAGTAAGGAGGAGGTGTTATCAATTCGGGAAGGTGTGAAAGTAGGTAAGTCCTTTGGTCTGGATGAGATTTATCTGAGGATTCTCTGGGAAGCTAGGGAGGAGGTGTTGGAGCCTTTGGCCTTTGTCTTTGAATCATCATTGTCTACAAGTTTAGTACCAGAGGACTAGAGGATTGCAGATGTTGTGCCCTTGTTCAAGAAGGACAGCAGATAATTATAGACCAGTAAACTTTATGTCTGTTGTAGGAAAAGTTTTGGAAAGGATAATAAGAGATAGGATTTATAATCATCTAGCAAGCAACGATTTGATTGGAGATAGTCAGCATGGTCTCATCAAGGGCAGGTTATGTCTCACAAACCTCATTGAGTTTTTTGAGAAGGTGACCAAGCATGTAGATGAGGGTAGGGCAGTTGATGTGGTGTACATGGACTTCAGTAAAGCCTTTGATACTGTTCCACATGGTAGGCTACAGGAGAAAATGCGGAGGCATGGAATTGAGTGTGATTTAGCAGTTTGGATTAGAAACTGGGTTTCTGTAAGAAGGCAGCGAGTGGTGGTTGAGGGAAAATATTCAGCCTGGAGTCCGGTTACTAGTGGTGTGCCCCAAGGATCTGTTTTGGGACCACTGCTGTTTGTCATTTTTATAACTGACTTAGATACGGGCATAGGTGAATGGGTTAGTAAGTTTGCAGATGACACTAAAGTTGGTGGAGTGGTGGACAGTTTGGAAGAATGTTACAGGTTGCAGGGGGACGTGGATAAACTGCAGAATTGGGCTGAGAGGTGGCAAATGGAGTTCAACGCAGCTAAATGTGAGGTGATGCACTTTGGGAAAAATAACAGAAAGGCAGAGTACTGGGTCAATGGAAAGATTCTTGGTAGTGTGGGTGTGCAGAGGAATCTTGGTTTTATTGGTAGAGGGATTGAATTCTGGAGCCGTGATGTCATGCTGAAACTGTACAAAACACTAGTGCGGCCTCACTTGGAATATTGGGTGCAGTTCTGGTCGCCCCATTACAGGAAGGATGTGGAAATATTGGAAAAGGGGCAGAGGAGATTTACCAGGATGTTGCCTGGTCTGAATCGAAAGTCTTATACAAGTCTCTCAGCCTTTCCTCATCTGTTCTCATTGGACAGAAGAAGGCTAAGAGGGGATTTGATAGAGACATATAAGATGATCAGAGGATTAGGTAGGGTGGACAGTGAGAGTCTTTTTCCTAGGAGATGATGTCTGCTTGTATGAGGGGCGTAGCTTCAAATTGAGGGGGGTGATAGATTGAAGTCGGATGTTAGAGGCAGTTTCTTTACTCAGAGTGGTAAGGGCGTGGAATGCCCTGCCTGTTAATGTAGTTAACTCAGCCACATTAGGGAGATTTAAACAGTCCTTGGATAAGCACATGGATGATGGGAAAGTGTAGGGGGATGGGCTTAGATTAGTTCACAGATCAGTGCAACCTTGAGGGCCGAAGGACCTGTTCTGCACTGTATTGTTCGATAGTCTATGTTCTAAGTTGTATAGTGCCAATCAAGCGGCTGCTTTGTCCTGACGGTGTTGAGCTTCTTGAGTGTTGTGGGGCTCCACCCATCCAGGGCAAGTGGGGAGTATTCCATCACACTCCTGACTTGTGCCTTGTAGATGATGGATAGACTCTGGGGAGTCAGGAGATGAGTTACTCGCTGCAGGGTTCCCAGCCTCTGACCTGCTCTTGTAGCCATGTTTATTTGGTGAGTCCAGTTGAGTTTCGGGTCCATAGTAACCCTCAGAGTGTTGATACTTGGGGATTCAATGGTCACACCATTGAATGTAAAGGGACAGTGATTAGATTGTCTTTTATTGGTGATGGTCATTGTCTGGCATTTGTGTGGTGCAAATATTACTTACCACTTGTCACCCCAAGCCTGGATATTGTCCAGATCTTGTTGCATTTGAAGATGAACTGCTTCAGTATCTGAGGAGTCACGATTGGTGCTGAACATTGTGTAATCATCAGAGAACATCCCCATTTCTGACCTTATGATGGAGGGAAGGTAATTGATGAAGCAGCTGAAGATGGTTGGGCCTAGGACACTCCCCTGAGGGACTCCTGCAGAGATGTCCTGGAGCTGAGATGACTGACCTCCAACAACCACAGCCACCTTCTTATGTGCCAGGTCTGACTCCAACCAGCAGAGAGTTTGCCCCCTGATTCCCATTAATTCCAGTTTTACCAGGGCTCCTTGATACCACAGTCGGTGTAATGCAGCCATGCTCTCAAGGGCTGTCCCTCTCCCCTCCCCTCTGTTAATCCAGCTCTTTTGTCCATGTTTGACCCAAGGCTGTAATGAGGTCAGGAGCTGAGTGACCCTGGCAGAACCCAAACTGGGCCTCACTGAGCAGGTTATAGCTGAGCAGGTGCTGCTTGATAGCGCTGTTGGTGACACCTCCCATCACTTTCCTGATGACAGAGAATAGACTAATAGGGCAGTAATTGGATTTGTCCTGCTTTTTGTCTACAGGACATATCTGAGCAATGTCCCACATTATCGGGTAGATGCCAGTGTTGTAACTGTGCTGGAACAGCTTGACCAGGGGAGTGCCATATTCTGGAGCACAGGTCTTCAGTAATATTGTTGAAATATTGTCGGGACCCATAGTCTTTGCAGAATCAAATGCCTCTTTCTTGATGTCATGTGGAGGGAATCAAATTGGCTGAAGACTGGTATCTGTGATGCTGGGGACCACTGGAGAAGCCGACATTGGACATCCACTCGGCATTTCTGGCTGAAGATTATTGTGAATGTTTCAGCTTATATTTTGCACTTTTATTTTGACCTTCGGACAGTGCGGCTCTCCCTCAGCACTGACCCTGCAACAGAGCAACACTCTCTCAGCACTGACCCTCCGACAGTGCAGCACTCCCTCAGTACCGACCCTCTGATAGTGCAGCACTCCCTCAGTACCGACTCTCTGACAGTGCAGCACACCCTCAGCACCGACCCTCTGACAGTGCAGCACTCCCTCAGCACCGACCCTCTGACAGTACAGCACTCCCTCAGCACTGACCCTCCAACAATGCAGCACTCCCTCAGCACCGACCCTCTGACAGTGCAACACTCCCTCAGTACTGACCCTCTGACACTGCAGCACTCCCTCAGTGCTGATCCTCTGACAGTGTGGGGCTCCCTCAGCACTGACCCTCTGACAGTGCAGCACTCCCCTCTGACACTGCACAACTCCCTCAACACTGACCCTCTGACATTGCAGCACTCCCTCAACACTGACGCTCTGACAGTGCAGCACTCCCTCAGTACTGACCCTCTGACAGTGCAGCACTCCCTCAGCACCGACCCTCTGACAGTACAGCACTCCCTCAGCACTGACCCTCCAACAATGCAGCACTCCCTCAGCACCGACCCTCTGACAGTGCAACACTCCCTCAGTACTGACCCTCTGACGCTGCAGCACTCCCTCAGTGCTGATCCTCTGACAGTGTGGCGCTCCCTCAGCACTGACCCTCCAACAGTGCAGCACTCCCTCAGTACTGACCCTCTGACACTGCACAACTCCCTCAACACTGACCCTCTGACATTGCAGCACTCCCTCAACACTGACGCTCTGACAGTGCAGCACTCCCTCAGTACTGACCCTCTGACAGTGCAGCATTCCCTCAGCACTGACCCTCCGACGTGCGGCACTCCCTCAGCATTGACGCTCCGACAGTGCGGCACTCCCTCAGCACTGACCCTCCGACAGTGCGGCACTCCCTCAGCATTGACCCTCTGACAGTGCGGGTGTTCCGTCAGCACTGACCCTCCGACAGTGCGGGTGCTTCCTCAACACTGACCCTCAGACAGTGCGGTGCTCCCTCAGTACTGACCCTCCGGCAGTGCAGTGCTCCCTCAGCACTGACCCTCCGGCAGTGCGGCGCTCCCTCAGCACTGACCCTCCGACAGTGCGGCGCTCCCTCAGCACTGACCCTCCGACAGTGCGGTGCTCCCTCAGCACTGACCCTCCGGCAGTGCGGTGCTCCCTCAGCACTGACCCTCCGACAGTGCGGGTGCTCCCTCAACACTGACCCTCCGGCAGTGCAGTGCTCCCTCAGCACTGACCCTCCGGCAGTGCGGCGCTCCCTCAGCACTGACCCTCCGACAGTGCGGCGCTCCCTCAGTACTGACCCTCCGACAGTGCGGTGCTCCCTCAGCACTGACCCTCTGACAGTGCAGTGCTCCCTCAGCACTGACCCTCCGACAGTGCGGTGCTCCCTCAGTACTGACCCTCCGGCAGTGCGGTGCTCCCTCAGCACTGACCCTCCGACAGTGCGGGTGCTCCCTCAGCATTGACGCTCCGACAGTGCGGCACTCCCTCAGCACTGACCCTCCGACAGTGCGGCGCTCCCTCAGCACTGACCCTCCGACAGTGCGGTGCTCCCTCAGCACTGACCCTCTGACAGTGCAGTGCTCCCTCAGCACTGACCCTCTGACAGTGCAGCACTCCCTCAGTACTGACCCTCTGACACTGCACAACTCCCTCAACACTGACCCTCTGACATTGCAGCACTCCCTCAACACTGACGCTCTGACAGTGCAGCACTCCCTCAGTACTGACCCTCTGACAGTGCAGCACTCCCTCAGCACCGACCCTCTGACAGTACAGCACTCCCTCAGCACTGACCCTCCAACAATGCAGCACTCCCTCAGCACCGACCCTCTGACAGTGCAACACTCCCTCAGTACTGACCCTCTGACGCTGCAGCACTCCCTCAGTGCTGATCCTCTGACAGTGTGGCGCTCCCTCAGCACTGACCCTCCAACAGTGCAGCACTCCCTCAGTACTGACCCTCTGACACTGCACAACTCCCTCAACACTGACCCTCTGACATTGCAGCACTCCCTCAACACTGACGCTCTGACAGTGCAGCACTCCCTCAGTACTGACCCTCTGACAGTGCAGCATTCCCTCAGCACTGACCCTCCGACAGTGCGGCACTCCCTCAGCATTGACGCTCCGACAGTGCGGCACTCCCTCAGCACTGACCCTCCGACAGTGCGGCGCTCCCTCAGCACTGACCCTCCGACAGTGCGGTGCTCCCTCAGCACTGACCCTCTGACAGTGCAGTGCTCCCTCAGCACTGACCCTCTGACAGTGCAGCACTCCCTCAGTACTGACCCTCTGACACTGCACAACTCCCTCAACACTGACCCTCTGACATTGCAGCACTCCCTCAACACTGACGCTCTGACAGTGCAGCACTCCCTCAGTACTGACCCTCTGACAGTGCAGCACTCCCTCAGCACCGACCCTCTGACAGTACAGCACTCCCTCAGCACTGACCCTCCAACAATGCAGCACTCCCTCAGCACCGACCCTCTGACAGTGCAACACTCCCTCAGTACTGACCCTCTGACGCTGCAGCACTCCCTCAGTGCTGATCCTCTGACAGTGTGGCGCTCCCTCAGCACTGACCCTCCAACAGTGCAGCACTCCCTCAGTACTGACCCTCTGACACTGCACAACTCCCTCAACACTGACCCTCTGACATTGCAGCACTCCCTCAACACTGACGCTCTGACAGTGCAGCACTCCCTCAGTACTGACCCTCTGACAGTGCAGCATTCCCTCAGCACTGACCCTCCGACAGTGCGGCACTCCCTCAGCATTGACGCTCCGACAGTGCGGCACTCCCTCAGCACTGACCCTCCGACAGTGCGGCACTCCCTCAGCATTGACCCTCTGACAGTGCGGGTGTTCCCTCAGCACTGACCCTCCGACAGTGCGGGTCCTCCCTCAACACTGACCCTCAGACAGTGCGGTGCTCCCTCAGTACTGACCCTCCGGCAGTGCGGTGCTCCCTCAGCACTGACCCTCCGGCAGTGCGGCGCTCCCTCAGCACTGACCCTCCGACAGTGCGGCGCTCCCTCAGCACTGACCCTCCGACAGTGCGGGTGCTCCCTCAGCACTGACCCTCCGACAGTGCGGGTGCTCCCTCAACACTGACCCTCCGACAGTGCGGCGCTCCCTCAGCACTGACCCTCTGACAGTGTGGTGCTCCCTCAGCACTGACCCTCTGACAGTGCAGTGCTCCCTCAGCACTGACCCTCCGACAGTGCGGTGCTCCCTCAGCACTGACCCTCCGGCAGTGCGGTGCTCCCTCAGCACTGACCCTCCGACAGTGCGGGTGCTCCCTCAACACTGACCCTCCGACAGTGCGGTGCTCCCTCAGTACTGACCCTCCGACAGTGCGGTGCTCCCTCAGCACTGACCCTCTGACAGTGCAGTGCTCCCTCAGCACTGACCCTCCGACAGTGCGGTGCTCCCTCAGTACTGACCCTCCGGCAGTGCGGTGCTCCCTCAGCACTGACCCTCCGACAGTGCGGGTGCTCCCTCAGCATTGACGCTCCGACAGTGCGGCACTCCCTCAGCACTGACCCTCCGACAGTGCGGCGCTCCCTCAGCACTGACCCTCCGGCAGTGCGGCGCTCCCTCAGCACTGACCCTCCGACAGTGCGGGTGCTCCCTCAACACTGACCCTCCGACAGTGCGGTGCTCCCTCAGCACTGACCCTCTGACAGTGCAGTGCTCCCTCAGCACTGACCCTCCGACAGTGCGGCACTCCCTCAGCACTGACCCTCCGACAGTGCGGCACTCCCTCAGCACTGACCCTCTGACAGTGCGGTGCTCCCTCAGCACTGACCCTCCGACAGTGCCCTCTCCCTCAGCACTGACCCTCCGACAGTGCGGCACTCCCTCAACACTGACCCTCTGACAGTGCGGCACTCCCTCAGCACTGACCCTCCGACAGTGCGGCACTCCCTCAGCACTGACCCTCCGACAGTGCGGCACTCCCTCAGCACTGACCCTCCAACAATGCAGCACTCCCTCAGCACCGACCCTCTGACAGTGCAACACTCCCTCAGTACTGACCCTCTGACGCTGCAGCACTCCCTCAGTGCTGATCCTCTGACAGTGTGGCGCTCCCTCAGCACTGACCCTCCAACAGTGCAGCACTCCCTCAGTACTGACCCTCTGACACTGCACAACTCCCTCAACACTGACCCTCTGACATTGCAGCACTCCCTCAACACTGACGCTCTGACAGTGCAGCACTCCCTCAGTACTGACCCTCTGACAGTGCAGCATTCCCTCAGCACTGACCCTCCGACAGTGCGGCACTCCCTCAGCATTGACGCTCCGACAGTGCGGCACTCCCTCAGCACTGACCCTCCGACAGTGCGGCGCTCCCTCAGCACTGACCCTCCGACAGTGCGGTGCTCCCTCAGCACTGACCCTCTGACAGTGCAGTGCTCCCTCAGCACTGACCCACTGACAGTGCAGCACTCCCTCAGTACTGACCCTCTGACACTGCACAACTCCCTCAACACTGACCCTCTGACATTGCAGCACTCCCTCAACACTGACGCTCTGACAGTGCAGCACTCCCTCAGTACTGACCCTCTGACAGTGCAGCACTCCCTCAGCACCGACCCTCTGACAGTACAGCACTCCCTCAGCACTGACCCTCCAACAATGCAGCACTCCCTCAGCACCGACCCTCTGACAGTGCAACACTCCCTCAGTACTGACCCTCTGACGCTGCAGCACTCCCTCAGTGCTGATCCTCTGACAGTGTGGCGCTCCCTCAGCACTGACCCTCCAACAGTGCAGCACTCCCTCAGTACTGACCCTCTGACACTGCACAACTCCCTCAACACTGACCCTCTGACATTGCAGCACTCCCTCAACACTGACGCTCTGACAGTGCAGCACTCCCTCAGTACTGACCCTCTGACAGTGCAGCATTCCCTCAGCACTGACCCTCCGACAGTGCGGCACTCCCTCAGCATTGACGCTCCGACAGTGCGGCACTCCCTCAGCACTGACCCTCCGACAGTGCGGCACTCCCTCAGCATTGACCCTCTGACAGTGCGGGTGTTCCCTCAGCACTGACCCTCCGACAGTGCGGGTGCTCCCTCAACACTGACCCTCAGACAGTGCGGTGCTCCCTCAGTACTGACCCTCCGGCAGTGCGGTGCTCCCTCAGCACTGACCCTCCGGCAGTGCGGCGCTCCCTCAGCACTGACCCTCCGACAGTGCGGCGCTCCCTCAGCACTGACCCTCCGACAGTGCGGGTGCTCCCTCAGCACTGACCCTCCGACAGTGCGGGTGCTCCCTCAACACTGACCCTCCGACAGTGCGGCGCTCCCTCAGCACTGACCCTCTGACAGTGTGGTGCTCCCTCAGCACTGACCCTCTGACAGTGCAGTGCTCCCTCAGCACTGACCCTCCGACAGTGCGGTGCTCCCTCAGCACTGACCCTCCGGCAGTGCGGTGCTCCCTCAGCACTGACCCTCCGACAGTGCGGGTGCTCCCTCAACACTGACCCTCCGACAGTGCGGTGCTCCCTCAGTACTGACCCTCCGACAGTGCGGTGCTCCCTCAGCACTGACCCTCTGACAGTGCAGTGCTCCCTCAGCACTGACCCTCCGACAGTGCGGTGCTCCCTCAGTACTGACCCTCCGGCAGTGCGGTGCTCCCTCAGCACTGACCCTCCGACAGTGCCCTCTCCCTCAGCACTGACCCTCCGACAGTGCGGCACTCCCTCAACACTGACCCTCTGACAGTGCGGCACTCCCTCAGCACTGACCCTCCGACAGTGCGGCACTCCCTCAGCACTGACCCTCCGACAGTGCGGCACTCCCTCAGCACTGACCCTGTTACCTGCTTAGGGCCTCATGAATGCTCCTTGATATTGAGTCAAACTCTCAGTCCCATAAACATTTATCATTTTTTTTCGAACTGGTCATTTGGGAGCAAAGGGACGAGTTGACATGGAGTGCTCCAAAATGATGGATGGAAACTGTAGCTTTTACAATTGCCCGAGAAAGAAGGGGAGCGAGAATATTTGTCTGCTCCATGAGTGATGGGTGAGTTTATGTACATGTTTCGATAAACATGTGTGGATTGTTCACAGGCAGTGCAAATAGGAATGACCAACCAAACCTGATATAGCCGATTGGCACTCTGTCTTTGGCTGCTTTGAACTTGTTGTGGAATGGTAGGATACCTCGTTGTCAGATCCCAGTGTGTGTATGTCTTGTATTCTGTTGTTAGCTGTCCAGTGGAGAACACTAACTTGTGTGTGATACCCTGCTGCAGATATTCCTGTGATCCCAGACTTGGAGGAAGTGCAGGAAGAAGATCTGGCCATGCAGGTAGCAGCCCCACCCAGGTAAGCACCAGTTCCCAGGACAAGTTACTGTCAACTGACCCCAGCCTCAAAGGTCACTGCCCGGGTAAATACCAGTATAGAGACAGCTCACTGCCTGGGTAAATACCAGTATAGAGACAGCTCACTGCCCGGATAAATACCAGTATAGAGACAGCTCACTGCCTGGGTAAATACCAGTATAGAGACAGCTCACTGCCCGGGTAAATACCAGTATAGAGACAGCTCACTGCCCGGATAAATACCAGTATAGAGACAGCTCACTGCCTGGGTAAATACCAGTATAGAGACAGCTCACTGCCCGGGTAAATACCAGTATAAAGACAGCTCACTGCCCGGGTAAATACCAGTATAGAGACAGCTCACTGCCCGGGTAAATACCAGTATAGAGACAGCTCACTGCCCGGATAAATACCAGTATAGAGTCAGCTCACTGCCTGGGTAAATACCAGTATAGAGACAGCTCACTGCCCGGGTAAATACCAGTATAGAGACAGCTCACTGCCCGGGTAAATACCAGTATAGAGACAGCTCACTGCCTGGGTAAATACCAGTATAGAGACAGCTCACTGCCCGGGTAAATACCAGTATAAAGACAGCTCACTGCCCGGGTAAATACCAGTATAGAGACAGCTCACTGCCCGGGTAAATACCAGTATAGAGTCAGCTCACTGCCCGGGTAAATACCAGTACAGAGACAGCTCACTGCCCGGGTAAATACCAGTATAGAGACAGCTCACTGCCCGGGTAAATACCAGTACAGAGACAGCTCACTGACCGGGTAAATACCAGTACAGAGACAGCTCACTGCCCGGGTAAATACCAGTATAGAGTCAGCTCACTGCCTGGGTAAATACCAGTATAGGGACAGCTCACTGCCCGGGTAAATACCAGTACAGAGACAGCTCACTGCCCAGGTAAATACCAGTACAGAGACAGCTCACTGCCCGGGTAAATACCAGTATAGAGACAGCTCACTGCCCGGGTAAACACCAGTATAGAGACAGCTCACTGCCCGGGTAAATACCAGTACAGAGACAGCTCACTGCCCGGGTAAATACCAGTATAGAGACAGCTCACTGCCCGGGTAAATACCAGTATAGAGTCAGCTCACTGCCCGGGTAAATACCAGTACAGAGACAGCTCACTGCCCGGGTAAATACCAGTATAGAGACAGCTCACTGCCTGGGTAAATACCAGTACAGAGACAGCTCACTGCCCGGGTAAATACCAGTATAGAGTCAGCTCACTGCCCGGGTAAATACCAGTATAGAGACAGCTCACTGCCCGGGTAAACACCAGTATAGAGACAGCTCACTGCCTGGGTAAATACCAGTATAGAGACAGCTCACTGCCTGGGTAAATACCAGTATAGGGTCAGCTCACTGCCCGGGTAAATACCAGTACAGAGACAGCTCACTGCCTGGGTAAATACCAGTATAGAGACAGCTCACTGCCCGGGTAAATACCAGTATAGAGTCAGCTCACTGCCTGGGTAAATACCAGTACAGAGACAGCTCACTGCCCGGGTAAATACCAGTATAGAGTCAGCTCACTGCCCGGGTAAATACCAGTATAGAGACAGCTCACTGCCCGGGTAAACACCAGTATAGAGACAGCTCACTGCCTGGGTAAATACCAGTATAGAGACAGCTCACTGCCTGGGTAAATACCAGTATAGAGTCAGCTCACTGCCTGGGTAAATACCAGTATAGAGACAGCTCACTGCCTGGGTAAATACCAGTATAGAGACAACTCACTCCCTGGGTAAATAGCAGTATAGAGACAGCTCACTGCCCGGATAAATACCAGTACAGAGACAGCTCACTGCCCGGGTAAATACTAGTGTAGAGTCAGCTCACTGCCCGGGTAAATACCAGTATAGAGACAGCTCACTGCCCGGGTAAATACCAGTATAGGGTCAGCTCACTGCCCGGGTAAATACCAGTATAGAGACAGCTCACTGCCCGGGTAAATACCAGTACAGAGACAGCTCACTGCCCGGGTAAACACCAGTATAGGGTCAGCTCACTGCCCGGGTAAATACCAGTATAGGGTCAGCTCACTGCCCGGGTAAATACCAGTATAGAGACAGCTCACTCCCTGGGTAAATAGCAGTATAGAGACAGCTCACTGCCCGGGTAAATACCAGTATAGAGACAGCTCACTGCCCGGGTAAATACCAGTATAGAGACAGCTCACTGCCCGGGTAAATACCAGTATAGAGACAGCTCACTGCCTGGGTAAATACCAGTATAGAGACAGCTCACTGCCCGGGTAAATACCAGTATAGAGACAGCTCACTGCCTGGGTAAATACCAGTGTAGAGACAGCTCACTGCCCGGGTAAATACCAGTACAGAGACAGCTCACTGCCCGGGTAAATACCAGTACAGAGACAGCTCACTGCCCGGGTAAATACCAGTATAGAGTCAGCTCACTGCCCGGGTAAATACCAGTACAGAGACAGCTCACTGCCCGGGTAAATACCAGTATAGAGTCAGCTCACTGCCCGGGTAAATACCAGTACAGAGACAGCTCACTGCCCGGGTAAATACCAGTACAGAGACAGCTCACTGCCCGGGTAAATACCAGTATAGAGACAGCTCACTGCCCGGGTAAATACCAGTATAGGGTCAGCTCACTGCCCGGGTAAATAGCAGTATAGAGACAGCTCACTGCCCGGGTAAATACCAGTACAGAGACAGCTCACTGCCCGGGTAAATACCAGTACAGAGACAGCTCACTGCCCGGGTAAATACCAGTATAGAGACAGCTCACTGCCCGGGTAAATACCAGTATAGAGACAGCTCACTGCCCGGGTAAATACCAGTACAGAGACAGCTCACTGCCTGGGTAAATACCAGTATAGAGACACCTCACTGCCCGGGTAAATACCAGTATAGAGACAGCTCACTGCCCAGGTAAATACCAGTATGGAGTCAGCTCACTGCCCGGGTAAATACCAGTACAGAGACAGCTCACTGCCCGGGTAAATACCAGTATAGAGACAGCTCACTTCCCGGGTAAATACCAGTATAGAGTCAGCTCACTGCCCGGGTAAATACCAGTATAGAGACAGCTCACTGCCCGGGTAAATACCAGTATAGAGTCAGCTCACTGCCCGGGTAAATACCAGTATAGAGACAGCTCACTGCCCGGGTAAATACCAGTATAGAGTCAGCTCACTGCCCGGGTAAATACCAGTACAGAGACAGCTCACTTCCCGGGTAAATACCAGTATAGAGTCAGCTCACTGCCCGGGTAAATACCAGTACAGAGACAGCTCACTGCCCGGGTAAATACCAGTACAGAGACAGCTCACTGCCCGGGTAAATACCAGTACAGAGACAGCTCACTGCCTGGGTAAATACCAGTATAGAGTCAGCTCACTGCCCAGTTTATCACTGGTTCTAGCGTGGGCCTGGTTTATGGGGGGAATAGGGGTTGTGCGGTGGAGGTTGGGTTCAGTTTAAAATTCAAGAAAGATTCTCCAAAATGGTGCTTAAGAACTCACACATATTTTTAAGATAGTATATTAATTTATTTGAGAAGCTGCAGTTTTGAAATGCTGTGTAGCCTAACCAGACAGGAAAGGCCTGAACAGCTGAGAAGGGTTTCTCTGGTCTTCGGTCAGTGTGATCCCCGTGGGAATCCAATGTAATAGAGAGTGCAGGAAAGGGGAATGCTGGTACCAACAAGACCAGAGAATGGGATGTCAAAGGATGTACAGGATTGGATGAGGGGGAAAGGGTCAGTTACCAAAGACTCAAAACAATGAATGCCCTTGAGAAGGAGAGAAAATATCGGGGTTGCTTATAAGAAAAATGAGGAGAGCAAAGAGGGGATATGAGAAAACACTGGTGGGTAACATTAACGACAATCCAAATCCTTTTTAGAAGGATTTTCGGGAAAAGAGAATAACCAGGTAATGGTAGAGATTGTTTGCCACATGAGCTGATGCATTGTAGTCAGAAAGAAATTCAAAGGCAATTCTAACGGTGGTGCAGGAGCAGAGGCATCTGGTGTTTCTGTGTGCAGATCAACAGCTAACGGATAGAAAGAGCAGTTAAAGAAGCGCACAGTGTCCTCAGCTTTAAAAGACTGGAGGGTAGCCACGTTGTCCCATTGTTTAAGAAGGCTAACAAGGATAATCCTGGAAATAACAGACTGTGAGCTTCACACCGGTGGGAGGGAAATTATTGGAAAAGATTCTCAGGGCCAAGGTCTATTTGCTCTCAGAAGCGAATGGACTTATTAGCGACAGACAGTATGGTTTTGTGTGGGGGAGGTCCTGTCTCACTACCTCAATCAGGATTTTTGAGGGAGGAGGGAAAAGCGGTTGATGTTGTCGAAATGGACTTCAGTAAAACCTTTGACAAGGTCCCTCGAGGCAGACTGGTACAAAAGGTGAAGTCACATGGTATCAGGGGTGATCTGGCAAGATGGGCACAGAACTGGCTTTATCATAGGAGACAGAAGGTACTGATGGAAGGAAGCTTTTCGGAATGGAGGGATGTGTCTAGTGGAGTTCCACAGTGATCAATGCTAGGACCTGTGCTGTTCTGATTAGCTGGTCTAATTAGTAAGTTTGTGGATGATACAAAGATTGGTGGAGTTGTGGATGTGAGGAGGATTGTAAGAGGATACCGATTAAGGCATTGGCACAAAAATGGGAGATGAGGTTTAATCTGGACAAATGTGAGGTGATGCACTTGGAAGGTCAGGTACAGGTGGACATTAGAGTGAATGGCAGAACCCTTAGGCATTATTGATGTGCAGAGGGATCTGGGTGTGCAGGTGCATAGATCGCTGAAGGTGGCAGTGCAGGTAGATCAGGTTAAGTGAAAAAGGCCGGTGGAATGCTCCCCTTCATTGGAAGGGGCATTGGGTGTAAGGTTAGGCAAGTTATGCTGCAGCTCTGTAGAACTTTACTTAGACCACATCTGGAATATTGCGTACAGTTCTGGTCACCACACTACCAGAAGGATGTGGGTGCTTTGGAGAGGGTACAGGGAAGGTTTACCAGGGTGGTGCCTGGTCTGGGGGATTATAGCGATGAGGAAATGTTGGATAGACTGGGTTTGTGATGTTGTAGATTTGTTCGCTGAGCTGGTGTGGTTTTCTGCAGATGTTTCATTGCCTTGCTGGGTGACATCGTCAGTGTGTCTTTGATACAGTGTTGGTGGCCTGTCCTGCCTCCTGTTTATGTGTCTCTGTTTGTTGGAGCTTCCAGTTCTGTATCGGAGTGGCTTGTACACAGGGTCCAGTTCAATGTGCTTATTGAGTGAGTTCCTGATGGAGTGCCAGGCTTCAAGGAATTCACTGGCGTGTCTCTGTTGTGTCTGTGCTAGGATGGTTACATTACCCCAGTTGATTTTGTCTCCGTCATTGTCTGTATGGTTGAAAATGAGAGAGTACTGGTCATGTCTGGCAGTGCCGAGCTGGTGTTCAGGCATTTGTACGGCTCGGTGTTCTTCCTGTCTGTCCTATGTAGTGGTTTTCACAGTCTTTGCAGGGTATCTTGTCGATAACATTCATCCAATAAACACATTGAACTGGGCCCCATGTCCCAGCCATTCAGATACAGAACCAGAATTACCAAGAAACAGGCACATAAATCCCAGGTGGGACAGACCACCAACGCTGTATCGAAGATGCACTGATGTTGTGACCTAGCAAGGCAACAGAACATCTGCAAAAAAACCACACCAGCTCAGCGAACCAATCTCCGACCTCATCCATAACCTGAGCTACAAATCTTCTCAAAATCTCTGGACTGGGTTTGTTTTCAACTGATGAAGGGCTTTTGCCCGAAACATTGATTTGCCTGCTCCTCGGATGCTGCCTGAACTGCTGTGCTTTTCCAGCACCACTCTGATCTAGACTCTGGGTTTGTTTTCACTGGAACACGGGAGGTACAGGGGTGACCTAGTGGAAGTTTATAAGATTATAAATGGCATGGATAGAGTGGAAAGTAGGAGGCATTTTCCCAAGGGGTCGATTAGAAGGGGACACAGGTTCAAGGTGCGAGGCGGGGGTGAAGTTTAAAAGAGCTGTGCAAGGCACACGTTCCACACAAAGGGTGGTGCGTGTCTGGAACGTGCTGCCTGAGGAGGTGGTGGGAGTAGACACAATAGCAGCATTGAAGAATAGATGAATAGGAAAGGACTAGAGGGATATGGATCCTGTAAGGGAAGACAGTTTTAGCGTGGAAGGGCAGAATGTGTCAGTGCAGGCTTAGAGGGCTGAAGGGCCTGGTCCTGTGCTGCATTGTTCTTTGTTCTTTATTAGTAAGGTTGTAGAATGCAAGAGCAGGGAGGTGATGTTGAACTTGTACAAGACACCTGTTAGACCTCAGCTGGAGTATTGCATACAGTTATAGGGGAGCTGTGAATGTACTGAAGAGGGTGCAGAAGTGATTTACAAGAATGGTTCCGGGAATAACAAACTTCAGCGATGGCGATAGAGTAAAGGAGCTTGGACTGTTCTCCTTGGAGAGAAAAGGACTAAGAGGATATTTGATAAAGCTTTCAAAATGATGAGCGGGCTACACAGAGTAGAGATGGATTTTAAGAGCCGCGAGGTTATGCTGCAGTTGTATAGAGCCCTGGTTAGACCACACTTGGAATATTGTGTTCAGTTCTGGTCGTCTCATTATAGAAGGATGTGGAAGCTTTAGAGAGGGTGCAGAGGGGATTTCCCAGGAAGCTGCCTGGACTGGAGGCTGTGTCTTATGAAGAAAGGTTGAGGGAGCGAGGGCTTTTCTCATTGGAGTGAAGAAGGATGAGAGGTGACTTGATCGAGGTGTACAGGATGTTGGGAGGCAGAGATAGAGTGGATAGTCAGAGACTTTTTCCCAGAGCAGAAATGGCTGTCACAAGGGGGTATAATTTTAAGGTGTTTGGGGAGGTGTCAGAGTTCGGTTCATTACACAGAGAGTGGTGGGTGTGTGGAATGCACTGTCAGCGATGGGAGTAGAGTCAGAGACAGTAGGGACATGTAAGCGACTCTTGTATAGGCACATGGAAGTTCAATGGAAGGGTAAGTAGGTTAGTCTGATCTTAGAGTAGGATAAAAAACCAGCACAATATCAAAGACTGAAGGGCTGTGCTGTACTGTTCTATGTTCTGTGTTCTGTGTTAAACTATTCTCATTTATAACAGGAACAAGAATGAGAGGAGCATAGGTGTAAAGTGATGTGTAAACGAATCAGCCTCGATGATTCGGAGGTTGGGGAGCACGTGTAGGCTGTGACGGTTTGAGGATGACACTAAGATGAGCGTAGAGCAAAGTGTGCAGAAGGACATCGATACTTTGAGTGAGTGGGCAAAGGTCTGACAGGTGGAATACAATGTTCATAAATGTGAAGTCATCCAGTTTGGTAGGAGTAACAGTAAAAAAGATTATTACTTAAATGTTGAAAAATTGCAGCACGCTGCTATGCAGGGGGTCCTGGGGGTCCTTGTGGAGTACGGAGGATCAGAGGGACCTTGGTGTACAGGTCCATGGATCTTTCAAGGCAGCAGAATAGGTTAATAAGGTGGTGAAGAAGGCATATGGGCTATTTGCCTTTATCATTAAGGCATTGGATATAAGAGCGAGGAGGATATGATGGAGCTGTATATAACATCAGTTTGGTCACAGCTGGAGTACTGCGTGCAGTTCTGGTCCCACACTATGGGAAGGATGTGATGACACTTGAGGGGATCCGATTGAGGTGTACGTAGGCAGGGGAGTTGGGGAGAAACCTTACCCCAGTGAAAGGGCACAGTAACCTGGGGACACCGTTTTATAGTAACAAGTAGGAGCTTTGGTAAGGACTTGAAATAAAAACGTTTCACCCAGAGAGTGATGGGGATCTGGAACTCATTGCCTGCAAGAGTGTTAGATGCAGAATCACTCAAGATATTGCAGAACAAAGAGCATTTTTTACCAGGCAATGAGCGAGGGCTGCAAAGTGAGATTGGAAAAGAAGGATTTTTGATGATTGGCAGGAAGACAGGAGGCTGAAGGGTTTCCTTTTGTGCTGCCCCTCAATGCCTCTGACATTTATGAGCTGTATAATATCTTGGAGCTGGCTCAAGCATCATCCAATCAAGAAACAAAAAATTAGTTTGCTTTCCAATTATCTGGGCAGGGAGAGCATTGAGAGAATGGGATCTGTTTCAGTGACCAGGGGAGGGAGCACGGCTTTGTGATGAGATGAAGCTGGGGCACCATCCAGTGAAACCTGAGGGGACCTAGCACCCATGGCTCAGACTTCTCAGGTGTTAGAATGGGAGACTGGTGGGACAGAGGTGGAATGGGATAGTGTGGAGTGGGATAGGGGGGAATGGGATGGGGGGAGTGGGATGGGGGAGTGGGATAGGGCAGAGTAGGATAGGGCAGAGTAGGATAGGGCAGAGTAGGATAGGGGGGAGTGGGATAGGGGGGAGTGGGATAGGGGGGAGTGGGATAGAGTGGAGGAGAGCAGACTGGAATGGGATAGAGCAGAGTGGGATGGGGGGAGTGGGATAGGGTGGAATGGGCCATGAGGCTAATGTGGGATTGATTTAAGGAAGGTGGGTTAGAATTGGATTGGGATTATGACAGAAACCTTGGACAGGGTCACGGGGCTTGACAGCTGGACTGGGACATTGGGAGCAGGAGTTAAAGGGAGTGACGATTGAGGTTGAACTTGTGTCTGTTTTCTCAGCATTCAGGTGAACCGAGTAATGACGTATCGAGACCTGGACAATGACTTAATGAAGTATGGAGCTTTCCAGACACTGGTGAGTGACAGTACCTCCCACAGTGCACAGGAGTGTGCGACAGGCAAACACTATTCCAGTTCAAAGTTTGGGAGAAGATTTGTAGCTCGGGTGCTCGTTGTTGTGGTTGTGTTCGCCGAGCTGGGAATTTGTGTTGCAGACGTTTCGTCCCCTGTCTAGGTGACATCCTCAGTGCTTAGGAGCCTCCTGTGAAGCGCTTCCGTGATGTTTCCTCCGGCATTTATAGTGGTTTGTCTCTGCCGCTTCCGGTTGTCAGTTCCAGCTGTCCGCTGCAGTGGCCGGTATATTGGGTCCAGGTCGATGTGCTCATTGATTGAATCTGTGGATGAGTGCCATGCCTCTAGGAATTCCCTGGCTGTTCTCTGTTTGGCTTGTCTTATTCCAATTCTATTCTGACCAGTCTCCACCCAAAGTAGACCCGAATGTACCGAAGCACCGTGTGTACCTAACTCACACCGGGCTCTCTTCACCAAACAGCCTTTTGTTTTCATTCCTTCATAAGATGAGGGCATCTCTGGCTGGGCCAGAGTTTACTATCTGTCCTTCATCAGCACAGAGACGATGGTGGTGAGCTGCTTTCTTGATCTATTGTCAACCTTGGTGTGTAGTTCAGCTCCCACAGTGTTAGGGAGGGTATTCCACGATGACAGTGAAGGAATGGTAAGTGGCTTGGTGGGAAACATGCAGAGGGTGCTGTTCCCATCTACCTGCCACCATCTCCTTGTAGACAGCTTACCGACCTGTATTAGCTCCTACTCCAGGATGTTTCAGTTTGATATTCCCTGGTTTCAGGTGAACCAAGTAATGATGTATCGAGACCCAGACAATGACTGCTTTCACATGTCTCCATGGTTCCCCTCCCCACCTCTTGGAATCATCTCTAGCCCCACAATCCCCCAGGGGCTGCTCCCATTTGGCCTCTGATTTTCTTTATGCAGCCAGTGGTGACCATGCCTTCGCTACTTGGAACCTAACTTGCAAATTTCTTGCCTCAATGCCCTGTATCTCCACCTCTCTATCCCCTTCTATGACGCATCTTAATACTAAGCACTTGAACTGATCTAATGGCCGTCCAATATCTCACCATAGAGCTTGGTATAAAATAGGGTTCACGAACACTTGTCTGAAACCCCTTGGGGTGTCTGACCATGTTAGTGCATAAAGTAACTGCAACTTGTTAGTATGTGTTTTATAACTGGGCTGTGTCTCTGAGTGTGGGGAACTGAGCTGTCTGTCTGTGTTTCTATCAGGGTATGTGTTTTATAACTGGGCTGTCTCTCTGAGTGTGGGGAATCTGAGCTGTGTGTGTGTGTGTTTCTATCAGGGTGTGTGTTTTATAACAGGGCTGTGTCTCTGAGCTGTCTGTGTGTGTGTGTTTCTATCAGGGTGTGTGTTTTATAACTGGGCTGTCTGTCTGTGTGTTTCTATCAGGGTGTGTGTTTTATAACGGGGCTGTGTGTGTTTCTATCAGGGTGTGTGTGTTATAACAGAGCTGTGTGTGTTTCTATCAGGGTGTGTGTTTTATAACTGAGCCTGTGTGTGTTTCTATCAGGGTGTGTGTGTTATAACGGGGCTGTGTGTGTTTCTATCAGGGTTTGTGTGTTATAACGGGGCTGTGTGCGTTTCTATCAGGGTGTGTGTTTTATAGCTGAGCTGTGTGTGTTTCTATCAGGGTGTGTGTTTTATAACGGGGCTGTGTGTGTTTCTATCAGGGTGTGTGTTTTATAGCTGAGCTGTGTGTGTTTCTATCAGGGTGTGTGTTTTATAACTGAGCTGTGTGTGTTTCTATCAGGGTGTGTGTTTTATAACTGGCCTGTGTCTCTGAGCTGTCTGTGTGTGTGTTTCTATCAGGGTGTGTGTTTTATAACGGGGCTGTGTGTGTTTCTATCAGGACGGTGATATTGACCTGAAGTTGCTGAGCCGTGTGCTGTCAGCTGAGCAGGACGTCAGGGAGGTGAGGCTGAGGAACACCGCGGATAGAAATGCTCCTGTTAGCAGCAGCAGTGAGTAGGCAGGTAGAAGTCTGGCCCGGGGGGGAACCAACAGGCTGGATAATGTGGGCAGCCCCAGGGCCCGCACCTGAGAACCTATCCTAGTGAAGACACTGGGAAATAATCCCTCGATTCCTTCAGCAACAGGAACACGGGAATGAGGAGCAGGAAAAGGCCATTTCCCCCTCAAGCCCGTTGTGCCATTCCATATGAGCATGGCTGCTCCGGCTGTGTCCACTATTCCTCATTCTCACCTGGTCCCGTAACACATTTGACCCCCTTGTCCCTGAGCTACAGATCTTCTCCAAACTCACTACCCCCTTGTCACTCAATAATGAAACAACTTCTACCTCCAAGTCGTTCAGTGAACCAGAATTCACTGATCACTGCAAAAGAAAACTCCAAACACTCAAAATACTCTGAAAGAAGCATCTCGTCAGTCCCACCTTTCTAGGTGGGAGACAATGGCCCTAGATAATCACTGGACTGCTAATCCAGAGACTGCTCTGGGGACCTGGGTTTGAATCCCAGTGTGGCAGATGGTGGAGTTTGAATACAGTAAATATCTGGAATTAAGAGTCTAATGACTACTATAAACCCATTGCCAATTGTCAGGAAAACCCACCTGGTTCACTAACTTCCTTTAGGGGAGGAATCTGCCATCCTTACCCGGTCTGGCCTACATGTGACTCCAGACCCACAGCAACGTGGTTAACTCTCAACTGCCCTCTGCGCAATTAGGGATGGGAAATAAATACTGGCTTAGCCACCAACACCCTCAACCTGATAAAGGTTTTTTCAAAACGACTACATCTTTTTGAAAATATGAAATTGATGAGAGCCCAGTATAGAGGGAGCTTTACTCTGTATCTAACCCTGTGCTGTCCCTGTCCTGGGAGTGTTTGATGGGGACAGTGTAGAGGGAGCTTTACTCTGTATCTAACCCTGTGCTGTCCCTGTCCTGGGAGTGTTTGATGGGGACAGTGTAGATGGAGCTTTACTCTGTATCTAACCCTGTGCTGTCCCTGTCCTGGGAGTGTTTGATGGAGGACAGTGTAGATGGAGCTTTACTCTGTATCTAACCCTGTGCTGTCCCTGTCCTGGGAGTGTTTGATGGGGGACATGTAGAGGGAGCTTTACTCTGTATCTAACACCATGCTGTCCCTGTCCTGGGAGTGTTTGTTGGGGACGGTGTAGAGGGAGCTTTACTCTGTATCTCACCCCGTGCTGTCCCTGTCCTGGGAGGGTTTGATGGGGACAGTGCAGAGGGAGCTTTACTCTGTATCTAACCCCGTGCTGTCCCTGTCCTGGGAGTGTTTGATGGGGACAGTGCAGAGGGAGCTTTACTCTGTATCTAACCCCATGCTGTCCCTGTCCTGGGAGTGTTTGATAGGGGACAGTGTAGAGGGAGCTTTACTCTATATCTAACCCCGTGCTTGTCCCTGTCCTTGGAGTGTTTGATGGGGGGGGGGGAGCAGTGTGGAGGGAGCTTTCCTATGTATCTCACCCTGTGCTGTCGCCCTGCGCTGGGATTTATGGTGACAGTGGGAGTGGAGATTGCTTGCTTTGTTCAGCCCAGAGCGCACTGATGAAATGCAGGCTTTGCTAATCCCGATTGTTGCTGTGCCCTGTTTTGCCTTTGAGCAGGAGGATGAATCATGGAGCTGGGACCATTTGTTCACTGAGGTATCCTCTGAGCTCCTGACTGAGTCGGAGGATGGAGCTGGCCAAGATGAGGATGAAGCGAAGCTGCTGTCTGCACCAGCCTGACACAACCAGAGCCACACTGTGCACCTCTCAGCCCACCCTCGTCATGGGTTGATGGTCCTTCGTTTGTCCCGGATGTTAATATCGGGAAGTCACACAGCACCAGGTTATAGTCCAACAGCTTTATTTGAAATCACAAGCTTTCAGAACGCTGCTCCTTCATCAGGTGACCTGGCTACACCTGACAAACACATGAAGAAAGGGCAGCTCTCCGAAAGTTTGTGATTTTCAGATAAACCTGTTGGACGATAACCTGGTGTCATGTGACTTCTGACCTTGTCCACCGCAGTGCAACACCGGCCCCTCCCCATCCTGGATGTTAATGAGAAATTTCCAGAGCATGTAAAATAGAGCTTGTTTCCATAACTCTTATACTTCCATGTTTGTCTTTGTTATCTATCAGTGTGGTGATGAGTGACAGGGCAGGCTGAGTGTGAACGTTTAGCCTTAGATTCAGGCAGCTCTGGGAGTGGTGTTAGCTAACATTCCCTCGAAGCCGTGTCGCTGTATGTGTATGCAGCCACTCTGAGGGTCTGTGCACTGTCACTGGCCCTGCTCATGTTGGTACCAACACTGACACTCAGTTCAGGAGGTCACAACCCTCCATGGACCTGGTAGGTTCTCACAGGAATGCTGCTTCCCTCCTCACAGGCTCCTCCTCATAGTCACACACCCTCTCATGCTCTCTTTCACACACACAGTTCGACATGCATATACACCTCTTCTTAAATACAGACATTCCACACCACACTTCCTCTTGCACATACACACACCCCCTCTTACACACTCATTCACTCTCCTACACACACAAACACACAGTAACACACTCACCTCTATACAGAAGTGCACACCCACCCCCTCCTACACACAAATACACACACACACACACACATAATTTTACACACACTCACACATGTTCCCTGCTAATGCACTGAACTGTTAATCCCACCATTTCTATTTCAAGGTTTTAAAATCTCATTGCAATCTCGGCTCCTCAGCACCAACGCTCTAAAGAAATTAAACTTGGAAAATGACTAACCATGTCTTCATCTCATAAAAATATGAATCAAACTTTAAGTTATACATTGCTTTTAATACCTGTTTATAAAAATCAAGAAAAATCCAGTTGATCAATGACTGCCCCTAGTGCAATCACCAGGAAAAGTGATGGTGACTGTTGTCAACCATGCCCTGTCAGACCAGACACAAAAGTGATACTTACTCAGCACCTGCTCAGCAATAACCTGCTCAGTGACGCCCAGTTTGGGTTCCCCCAGGGCCACTCAGCTCCTGACCTCATTACAGCCTTGGGTCAAACATGGACAAAGGAGCTGGATTCCAGAGGGAGGGGAGAGGGACAGCCCTTGACATCGAGGCTGCATTTAACCGAGTGTGGCATCAAGGAGCCTGAGTGAAACTGCTGGGAATCAGGAGAAACCTCTCCACTGATTAGGATCATACCTAATAAAGGAATATTATTGTGATCGTAGAAGCAATTTGTTCTTCCCAATTGCTGCGGGTGTTCCTCAGGACAGTGACCTTGGGGCAACCATTTCCAGTTGCTTTTTCAAATGACCTTCTGTCCAACACAAGGTCAGAAGTGGGCACCTTTACTGATGTTACACAATGTTCAGTATCATTTGCAAATCGCAACCACTGAGCATAAGCAGAGCAGAACAAATAGGGGCACAAAAGAGGCAAGGGCTGGGTACTAAATGTTTCCAAAAACAAGGTGTCCTGGAAAGATAGGGAAGAAACGAAAGAAAGGAGGTGTGAAGGCAGTATTGACTAAGGAACATCTTGCAATTCTGAAGAGAGTGGCTGTCCCATCGGGGTGAAGGACAGAAGTGATTAGATTACAGCTAAGGACCGAATATTACACTGCAGAGTGCATTCTGCCAACCATCACCGGGTGGTGAAAATAGAAAGGAACACATCTATTGCAAAACTGAAGGTAGATGCATAAATAAGCCATGGTTACCAGAGAAGATTTTCGTTGAAATTGTGCAGTCATCGATAATTAAAAACATACTGTTGCATAGACACACACCACACACACACCACACACCACACACACCACACCACGTACACACACACACACACATACACACACACACACACACACTCATCCCCACACACTCACACACACACACTCACACACACACACACTCACCCACACACACTCACACACACACACATACACACACACCACACACACACACACCCACACACACACACACCACACACACCACACACACCCACACACACACACACACACTACCCACACACACCACACACACACATACACACACACCACACACACACACACCCACACACACACACACACAAACACACACAGAACAACATGTCCATCGTGCTCAGGTACACCATTTCCTACTTTAACCTTGTCTACAAAACTGGTTTTCTTCCAGTTGGAATTTTATGTACAAGGTCATGAGCGATTTCGAGATAATGATGAAAATTTTAATATTTAAGGCGTTGAGGGACCAGGGCCCAATGAAGGTCAGGGAGGATTGAGCTGGTGAATGACAAGGACTTGGTGTGAGTTCACATACAACCAGCAGAGCTTGAGACAAACTCAATTTACAAAGAACTGCTGATGAGAGGCAGATATTACAGAGATTTACAAACATTACCACAGTCCAATCAAGATTGTTATATGTGGACAGTGTAGAAGGAGCTTTACTCTGTGTCTTATCCCAGTGCTGTCCCTGTCCAGGGAGTGTCTAATGTAGACAGTGTAGAGATAGATTATTTTGTATCTAACCCCATGCTGAATATGGCCTGGAATTGTTTGATGGGGATGGAGCAGACAGAGCTTTCCTCAGTATCAGGGGAGGTGATTGTCCAGTGGAATTAACATTCTGGATTAGTGGTGCTGGAAGAGCACAGCAGTTCAGGCAGCATCTGAGGAGCAGTAAAATCGACATTTCGGGCAAAAGCCCTTCATCAGGAATACAAACAGAGAGCCTGAAGGGTGGAGAGATAAGTGAGAGGGGGGTGGGGAGAAAGTAGCATAGAGTACAATAGGTGAGAGGGGGAGGGGATGAAGGTGATAGGTCAGGGAGGAGGGTGGAGTGGATAGGTGGAAAAGAAGATAGGCAGGTAGGACAGGTCATGGGGACAGTGCTGAGCTGGAAGGTTGGAACTAGGGTGAGGTGGGGGAAGGGGAAATGAAGAAACTGTTGAAGTCCACATTGATGCCCTGGGGTTGAAGTGTTCCGAGGTAGAGGATGAGGCGTTCTTCCTCCAGGCGTCTGGTGGTGAGGGAGCGGTAGTGACGGAGGCCCAGGACCTCCATGTCCTCGGCAGAGTGGGAGGGGGAGTTGAAATGTTGGGACACAGGGCGGTGTGGTTGATTGGTGCGGGTGTCTCAGAGATGTTCCCTAAAGCGCTCAGCTAGGAGGCATCCAGTCTCCCCAATGTAGAGGAGACCGCATCGGGAGCAATTGATACAATAAATGATATTGGTGGTTGTGCAGGTAAAACTTTGATGGATGTGGAAGGCTCCTTTAGGACCTTGGATAGAGGTGAGGGAGGAGGTGTGGGTGCAGGTTTTACAGTTCCTGCAGTGGCAGGGGAAAGTGCCAGGATGGGAGGGTGGGTTGTAGGGGGGTGTGGACCTGACCAGGTAGTCACAGAGGGAACGGTCTTTGCGGAAGGCGGAAAGGGGTGGGGAGGGAAATATATCCCTGGTGGTGGGGTCTTTTTTGGAGGTGGCGGAATTGTCGGCGGATGATTTGGTTTATGTGAAGGTTGGTAGGGTGGAAGAGAGCACCAGGGGCGTTCTGTCCTTGTTACGGTTGGAGGAGTGGGGTCTGAGGGAGCAGGTGCGGGATGTGGACGAGATGCGTTGGAAGGCATCTTTAACCACGTGGGAAGGGAAATTGTGGTCTCTAAAGAAGGAGGCCATCTGGTGTGTTCTATGGTGGAACTGGTCCTCCTGGGAGCAGATACGGCAGAGGCGGAGGAATTGGGAATACGGGATGGCAGTTTTGCAAGAGGTAGGGTGGGAAGAGGGGTAATCCAGGTAGCTGTGGGAGTTGATGGGTTTGTAAAAAATGTCAGTGTCAAGTCGGTCATCATTAATGGAGATGGAGAGGTCCAGGAAGGGGAGGGAGGTGTCAGAGATGGTCCAGGTAAATTTAAGGTCAGGGTGGAATGTGTTGGTGAAGTTGATGAATTGCTCAACCTCCTCGCGGGAGCACGAGGTGGCGCCAATGCAGTCATCAATGTAGCGGAGGAAGAGGTGGGGAGTGGTGCCGGTGTAATTACGGAAGATCAACTGTTCTACGTAGCCAACAAAGGGACAGGCATAGCTGGGGCCCATACGTGTGCCCATGGCTACCCTTTAGTCTGGAGGAAGTGGGAGGATTCGAAGGAGAAATTGTTAAGGGTGAGGACCAGTTCGGCCAAACAAATGAGAGTGTCGGTGGAAGGGTACTGTTGGAGATGTTGGGAGAGGAAAAAACGGAGGGCTTGGAGGCCCTGGTCATGGCGGATGGAGGTGTAGAGGGATTGGATATCCATGGTGAAGATGAGGCGTTGGGGGCTGGGGGAGTGGAAGTCTTGGAGGAGGTGGAGGGCGTGGGTGGTGTCTCGAACGTTTGTGGGGAGCTCCTGGATGAGGGGGGATAGGACAGTGTCGAGGTAGATAGAGATGAGTTCAGTGGGGCAGGAGCATGCTGAGACAATGGTGAGGTTTGTGGATCTTGGGAAGGAGGTAGAACCGGGCAGTGTGGGGTTCCCGGACGATGAGGTTGGAAGCTGTGGGTGGGAGATCTCCTGAGGTGATGAAGTTCTGTATGGTCTAGGAGATGATGGTTTGGTGATGGGGGGGTGGGGTCATGGTCGAGGGGGTGGTAGGAAGAGGTGTCCTCGAGTTCCCACATCCATCAAAGTTTTACCTGCACATCCACCAATATCATTTATTGTATCCGTTGCTCCCGATGCGGTCTCCTCTACATTGGGGAGACTGGGCGCCTCCTAGCAGAGCGCTTTAGGGAACATCTCCGGGACACCCGCACCAATCAACCACACCGCCCCATGGCCCAACATTTCAACTCCCCCTCCCACTTTGCCGAGGTCATGGAGGTCCTGGGCCTCCTTCACCGCCGCTCCCTCACCACCAGACGCCTGGAGGAAGAACGCCTCAGCTTCCGCTTCGGAACACTTCAACCCCAGGGCATCAGTGTGGATTTCAGTTTCCTCATTTCCCCTTCCCCAACCTCACTCTAGTTCCTAACTTCCAGCTCAGCACTGTCCCCATGAATTGTCCAGACTTGTCCTACCTGCCTAGCTCCTTTTCCACCTATCCACTGCACCCTCTCCTCCCTGACCTATCACCTTCATCCCCTCCCCCACTCACCCATTGGACTCTATGCTACTTTCTCCCCACCCCCACCCTCCTCTAGCTTATCTCTCCACGCTTCCAGCTCACTGCCTTTATTCCTGATGAAGGGCTTTTGCCCGAAACGTCGATTTCGCTGCTCGTTGGATGCTGCCTGAACTGCTGTGCTCTTCCAGCAGTGCTGTGCTGATCCAGAATCTGGTTTCCAGCATCTGCAGTGTTTTTACCCAGTGGAATTAACAGTAGATCATCAAATCAGAGACCAAGGACTATTATTTGAATGGTAAAATGTTGCAGCATGCTGCTGTGCAGAGGGACCTGGGTGCCCTTGTGCATGAATCACAGAAGGTTGGTCTGCAGCTTCAACAGGTAATTAGGAAGGCAAAGTTTAAAAGCAGGGAGGTTATGTTGCAGCTGTACAGGGCCCTGGTGAGGCCACACCTGGAGTACTGTGTGCAGGTTTGGTCTCCTGACTTGAGAAAGGATGTACTGGCACGGGAGGGGGTGCAGAGGAGGGTCACTAGGTTGGTTCCGGAGTTGAGGGGGGTGGCTTATGAGGAGAGGCTGAGTAGACTGAGATTATATTCACTGGAATTCAGAAAAATGAGGGGAATCTGATCGAAACATAGTCATAAAGATGTATGCCTTTTAAATGTTGTAACTGTACCAGCCTCCACCACTCCCTCTGGCAGCTCAGTCCATACACGTACCACCCGCTGTGTGAAAAAGTTGCCCCTTAGGTCCCTTTTCTATCATTCCCTCTCAGGATAGTAGAGAGTATGTTGCCACTGGCAGATGAAACAAAAGGCATAGCCTCCAAATTAGGGGGAGCAGATTTAGGACTGAATTGAGAAGGACTTTCTTCACCCAGAGGGTTGTAAATCTGTGGAATTCCCTGCCCAGGGAAGTAGTTGGGGTTACTCAGTAAATTTTCTAAGGTGAAGATAGATAGATTTTGAACAGTAAAGGAATGAAGGGTGATGGTAAGTAGGTGAGTCAGTGGAGCTGAGTCTGTGAAAAGATCAGCCATGATCTTACTGAATGCCAGAGCAGGCTCGAAGGGCCGAATGGCCTACTCCTGCTCCGAGCTCTTCTGTTCTTATTAATGCTCTGGGGAGGCAGGTTCAAATCCTGCCAGGGGAGATGGTACAATTTGAATTCAGTAACACATCCTGGGATTAAAATGGCCAAGAAGCCATTACCTATTGTCAGGAAAATCCCACCTGGTTCACTAATGTCCCTCAGAGAAGGAAATCTGCCATCCTTACCCGGTCTGGCCCACATGTGACTCCAGACCCACAGCAATATGGGTGACTCTTAACTGCCCTCTGGGCAATTAGGGATGGGCAATAAATGCTGGCCGAGAGAGCAATCTCCATATCCCAGACATGAATAAAAACATTCTGAGCTCTCCCTATTCTGGGAGGGTTTGATGGGGGACAGTGTAGAGGGAGCTTTACTCTGTATCTAACCCCGGGCTGTCCCTGTCCTGGGAGTGTTTGATGGGGGATTGTGTAGAGGGAGCTTTACTCTGTATCTAACCCCGTGCTGTCCCTGTCCTGGGAGTGTTTGATGGGGGACAGTGTAGAGGGAGCTTTACTCTGTATCTAACCCCATGCTGTCCCTGTCCTGGGAGGGTTTGATGGGGGACAGTGTAGAGAGAGCTTTACTCTGTATCTAAACCCGTGGTGTCCCTGTCCTGGGAGTGTTTGATGGTGACAGTGTAAAGGGAGCTTTACTCTGTATCTAACCCCGTGCTGTACCTGTCCTGGGAGTGTTTGATGGTGACAGTGTAGAGGGAGCGTTACTCTGTATCTAACCCCGTGCTGTCCCTGTCCTGGGAGTGTTTGATGGGGGACAGTGTAGAGGGAGCGTTACTCTGTATCTCACCCCGTGCTGTCCCTGTCCCTGGGAGTGTTTGATGAGGGACAGTGTAGAGGGAGCTTTACTCTGTATCTAACCCCGTGCTGTCCCTGTCCTGGGAGTGTTTGATGAGGGACAGTGTAGAGGGAGCTTTACTCTGTATCTAACCCCGTGCTGTCCCTGTCCCGGGAGTGTTTGATGGGGGACAGTGTAGAGGGAGCGTTACTCTGTATCTCACCCCATGCTGTCCCTGTCCTGGGAGTGTTTGATGGGGACAGTGTAGTGGGAGCTTTACTCTGTATCTAACCCTGTGCTGTCCCTGTCCTGGGAGTGTTTGATGGGGACAGTGTAGAGAGAGCTTTACTATGTATCTAACCCCTTGCTGTCCCTGTCCTGGGAGTGTTTGATGGGGACAGTGTAGAGGGAGCTTTACTCTGTATCTAACCCTGTGCTGTCCCTGTCCTGGGAGTGTTTGATGGGGGACAGTGTCGAGGGAGCTTTACTCTGTATCTAACCCCGTGCTGTCCCTGTCCTGGGAGTGTTTGATGGGGACAGTGTAGAGGGAGCTTTACTCTGTATCTCACTCTGTGCTGTCCCTGTCCCGGGAGTGTTTGATGGGGGACAGTGTAGAGGGAGCTTTACTCTGTATCTAACCCCGTGCTGTCCCTGTCCTGGGAGGGTTTGATGGGGACAGCAGTCAATGTACAGGGTTGGGGGTTGAGGGGTTGTGGGGGTGGGGAGTGGGGGGGGTGTGGATTGAGAGACCCTGGGCCGTGTGTGAATAATTCTGTTGTAATTTGTTGGGCTGGTTGTTGGAGCCGGTTCCCTATTTCTGTTCAGAAAGGGATTGAGAGAGAGAGAGTAAGACCAGTCTCCCTGTAACATCAGAGGGGGTTTTTGATTGTGTGTGTGTTCTGCTGCTGACGATGGACTGGGTGGGGTGTGTGGGGGTGGGGTGTGGGGGGGTGGGCAGGGGGGTGATAACTTTGTGAAGGTGATTCTGTTGAAACTAGTTTCATTCCGTGTGTCAGAGGTAGAATGCTGACACCAAGGTTGTGTTTGACCTGTTCCTGCACCCGGAGCTCCAGCACAGGGATGGGTGAGATTGAATCATTCTGCACTTGCTGCCTGGTGTAATATTCAGCCTCAGGCAGGTGTTGGCAGACCCAGCATCTCTCCAGCTCTGTCCCGGCCTCTTCCTTTTCTTATCTTTGTTGGAAAATAATTGTGTTTAATTAAAGTGTAGCGGTCTGTCGATCGGAGGGTGCTGATACAGACAGAGCTAACAGACGTGTGGAATGATGTCAGGAGCACTGACAGAATCACATAGAGCCCCATTCAGCTCTGCTTCAACTGTGCTCTCAGGTCCCCCTGAGATAACTCACTTTAACCCCAGCTCATGAGCACTTTGACACCATGACCATTCCATTAGCGGCTCAGGGAATGTTCTACGCAGCACAGGTCACCTCCTGGTCCCTGCTGATCACAGACCCCTCAGTCCCAGCTGCAAAGGACTGGGTTGGAGGGAAGTCAGAATCACCAGGCATCCGTGTGTGTGTGTCTGTGTGTGTGTGTGTGTGTGTGTGTGTGTGTGAGTGTGAGTGGGTGAGAGTGTGTGTGTGTGGGTGAGGGTGTGTGAGAGAGGAAGTGTGTGTGGGTGAGTGTGTGTGTGTGTGAGAGGGAGTGTGGGTGTGTGTGAGTGTGTGTGTGTGAGTGTGTGTGTGTGAGTGTGTGTGTGAGTGGGTGTGTGGGTGAGTGCGTGTGTGGGTGAGAGTGTGTGTGTGAGAGGGAGTGTGTGTGTGTGTGAGTGTGTGAGAGTGTGTGTGTGTGTGTGGGTGTGTGTGAGAGTGTGTGTGTGTGAGTGTGTGTAGATGAGAGTGTGTGTGGATGAGAGTGTATGTGTGTGAGAGTATGTGTGTGAGTGTGTGTGGGTGTGTGTGTGAGGGGGAGTGTGGGTGTGCGTGTGAGTGTGGGTGTGTGTGTGAGAGTGTGTGTGTGTGAGAGGGGGAGTGTGGGTGGGTGTGTGAGTGTGTGTGTGTGTGTGAGTGTGTGAGAGTGTGTGTGTGAGATGTGGGGATGTTCCCTAATGATTCCACAATGGTCAGTAGTATTACGACTCCTCAGTCCATGTTCAAATGGAACATGATCTGGACAATGTCCAGGCTTGGGCTGACACGTGGCAGGTAACATTCGGGCCACACACATACCGGGCTGTAACCATCACGGATAATCACCACCCCCTGGACGTTGAAATGTGTTACCATCAAGTAGCTCCAACAAGAAGCTTCCAGGACAAAGCAGCCGCTTGATTGGCCCCACATCCACAAACACCCCCTCCCTCCCCCCCCCTCAGTAACAGCAGTGCGTACCATCTACAAGGTGCACTGTAGAAACTCACCAAAGACCCTCAGACAGCACCTTCCAAACCCACGGCCACTTCCATCTAGAAGGTCAAGGGCAGCAGATCTATGGGAACACCACCCCCTGCAAGTTCCCCTCCAAGCCACTCACCATCCTGACTTGGAAATATATCGCCGTTCCCTCACTGTCACTGGGTCAGAATCCAGGAATTCCCTCCCTAAGGGCATTGTGGGTCTACCCACAGCACAAGGGACTGCAGTGGGTCAAGGAGGCAGCTCACCCCCACCTTCTCAAGGGGCAACTAGGGACGGGCAGTAAATGAATGGTTACATTTTTTTGCGAAATGGCAGAGAGACAGAGACAAGGGGAGAATGAGACAGAGGAAGCACAAAGACTGACAGAGATAGAGACAGGGAGAGACAGGGAGAGACAGAGACAGGGAGAGACAGGGAGAGACAGAGAGAGACAGAGAGAGAGACAGAGACAGAGAGAGAGAGAGACAGAGAGAGACAGAGACAGAGAGAGACAGAGAGAGAGAGAGACAGAGACAGAGAGAGACAGAGACAGAGACAGAGAGAGACAGGGAGAGACAGAGAGAGACAGAGAGAGAGACAGAGACAGAGAGAGAGAGAGACAGAGACAGAGACAGAGAGAGACAGAGACAGAGACAGGGAGAGACAGAGAGAGACAGAGAGAGAGAGACAGAGACAGAGAGAGACAGAGACAGAGACAGAGAGAGACAGAGACAGGGAGAGTCCCTGTCCACCTCCATCCGCGATTCCACTGACACTTTGCACTAGTTTCGGGATTTCCAGTTTGCAGGCTCCAGCTGACTCCTGTTTCTCAGGGATGAGCAATCCCTTTCCACACACACACACACACACTCACACCCACACACACACACACACACACCCCCCCACACACACGCACCCCACCCCCACCCCCACACACACCCCCAGGACGGTCTCAGGGCACTGCGCTTCCTCCTGGAGCAAAGGCCTGACCTGTCCCACCCCCCAGCACCACCCTGATCCACTCGGCCACACCCTCACCCTCACCCACACCCTCACCCTCACCCTCATCAACAAGGTCTGACCCTGTCCCACCCCCCAGTGCCCTGCTTCACCTGGCCTCACCCTCACTCTCACCCTCACCCTCACCCTCACCATCACCCCCTCACCCTCACCCCCTCACCCTCACCCTCACCCTCACCCTCACCCTCATCAACAAGGTCTGACCCTATCCCACCCCCCAGTGCCCTGCTCCACCTGGCCTCACCCTCACCCTCACCCTCACCCACACCCTCACCCTCACCCTCACGCTCACCCACACCCTCACCCTCACTCTCACCCCCTCACCCTCACCCTTACCCTCACCCCCTCACCCTCACCCTCACCCTCACCCTGTCCCACCCCCCAGTGCCCTGCTCTGCCCGGCCACGCCTGGCCTCACCATCAACAATTTCTTCTTTAACTCCTCTAACCTTCTCCAGGTCGGTGAGGTGACCGTGTGCCCACACATTGGTCCTGGATATTCCTGTCGTTCTCTGGGGGATGTGGAACATTCCTTGTTCTCGCCCTATTACGGCCCCCACTCACAACTCTTTCTCCAGTATATCGATGACATCACCGGTGCTGCTTCCCTCTCTGGATTTCGCTTCTAATCTCCACCCCGTCCTCACCTTCGCCTGCTCCAACTCTAACTCTTCCCTTCCTTGACATCTCTGTTTCCATTGCTGGGCATATCCCATTATAACATCCACCACAAACCCACTGTGTCCCATAGTTACCTGGACACTTACATCCTCACACCCTCCTACCTGTCGAGACTCTACCCATTCTCCCAGCTCCTCTGTCTCTGACATATACGTTCCAACTTTGACAACGGACCCTCTGAAATGTCCACCTCCTTCCTCCCCCAAGGACTCCCTGAGACTGTAGCTGACAGGGTCCTCAGCCGAGTCTGACCCATCTCCTCCATGTCGACCCTCTCCCTCCATTTCCCTCCCACAGCAGCAATATGGGCCCCCTGTGTCCTTACCCACCATCTCACCAACATCCACATCCAGAGAATCACATTCCTGCTACCTCCAGGTGGGAATGCCAGACACATATTTCCCTCCCCTCCCTAGTCCACCTTCCTCAGGGACCATTCACACCAAGACACCCCAGTCCACTCTTCCTTCACTCCCAACACCCTGGCTGACCACTTCACAGAATAGTTCTGCCTGGAAAACCGACCCTGAGCTTCCAGTTGCCTGCTCCTTCAACACCCCTCCCTGTTCCTGGCCCAAATGTCTCTGTATCTTCACTGCAGTGCCCCAGTCAAACTCAGCACACTCTGGAGGACCAGCACCGCCTGGGGACTTACAGAGTTTAGAAATCAATATCAAGTTCAACCATTGGGATAGAGGCACCTTTTCCCATGTCCTTACCGCAGTGCCCACACACCAGGCCGTGTCGTCACATGGTCTGCTATTACACACACCCCATTGTTAGACCCTAACGTTCCCAGACTGACCATTACTCAATCCTTTTTCTGGGTCAGTGGTGCTGGAAAAGCACAGCAGGTCAGGCAGCATCCACAGTGCAGCGAAATCGACGTTTCGGGCAGAAGCCTTTGATGAAGGGTTTTTGCCAGAAATGTTGATTTTCCTGCTCCTCGGATGCTGCCTGACCTGCTGTGCTTTTCCAGCACCACTCTGATCTAAACTCTGGTTTCCAGCCTCTGCAGTCATTGTCTTTACCTCGTTGATTTTTACCATCACTCAATCTTTTGTCTGTCCAACTGTTTTTCTCTTTTTTCAAGCTCCACCTCCAACCTCCTTGCCCCCTCCCCCCCCCACCCTATCTTCAGCAAATGTACCACCTTGCCTTAGTTACAATCAGCTCTGAAACAGTGTCATTGACCTGAAACATATTTGCTGAGTTCCTCAAGCAACTTCATCTTTGGTTTCGATGGAAGCGGCCGTGGGTTTGGAAGGTGCTGCCTGAGGATCTTCGGTGAGGTTCTGCAGTGTATCTTGTAGATGGTACACACTGCTGTTACCGAGCATCGGTGGGGGGAGGGAGGGGGTGTTTGTGGGTGTGGGGCCAATCAAGCGGCTGCTTTGTCCTGGACGATGTCAAGCTTCTTGAGTGTTGTTGGGGCTGCCCCCATCCAGGGGCAAGTCGGGAGTATTCCATCACACTCCTGACTTGTACCTTGTAGATGGTGGACAGGTTTTGGGGAGTCAGGAGGTGAGTTATTCACCACAGTGTTCCCAGTCTCTGACCTGCTCTTGTAGATACTGTTTTTATGTGATGAGTCCAGTTGAGTTTCTGGCCAATGATAACTCCCAGGATGTTGACAGTGGGGGATTAAGTGATGGTAACATGTTTGAATGTCAAGGGGTGGTGGTTAGATTATCTCTTATTTGTGATGGTTACAGCCTGGCATTTGTGTGGTGCAAATATTATCTGCCACTTGTCAGGCACTGCAGGTGGCAGTTTGATATGAAGGGGTGACGGGTGGGTCGCAGGCCGGGTGGGTTTGATATGAAGAGGTGACGGGTGGGTCACAGGCCGGGTGGGTTTGATATGAAGAGGTGACGGGTGGGTCACAGGCCGGTCTGGGGAGTCACTGGTCAGGCCAAGCCTTGTTTTTGTTCAGATCTTGCTGCTTTTGAACATGGACTGCTTCAGGGTCTGAGGAGTCATGAATGACACTGAACATCATACAATGTTCACACACTCTCCCCTGCTTGTGTTATCCTCCTATTTCTGTTCACTGTTCCCATATTCCATATTTAGATCAGAAGACCATAAGATATCTCAGTAGAATTGGGATATTCAGCTCATTGGGAACGCTGCACCATTTGGTCTCAGCTGATATTTTCCTCAGTCCCATTTCTCCTCCCATCTCCCTGTAACTCTTGATTCTCTTATCAAACAGGAACCGACCTACCTCTGCCTTAGTGACCTAGCCTCTACAACCCTCTGTGTTCCACAGAGTCCCCACCCTCTGGCTGAAGACATTCTTCCTTATCTCAGTTTGAGAAGCTTGTCCCTCACTCTGAGGCTGTGCCCTCAGGTTCTAGTCTCTCCTGTGAGCAGAAACATCTTCTCCACATTCCCTGTGTCCGGGTCTCTCAGTATTCTCTCGGTTTCAATCAGATTCCCCTTCACCTACCAAATACAGACCCAGGGTCCTCACACAACAAGCCCCTTCTCCCCAGGATCATGCTTGTAAACCCCCTCTGGACTCCCCCCTCCAATGTCACTATATCCTTTCCTAAATGCGGGGCCCAAAACTGCTCTCAATTTTCCAAATGTGGTCTGACCAGATCCTTATATAGCCTCAGTTGTATATCTCTGCTCTTGTATTCTAGCCCTTTTGAAATGAATGCTCACATTGCATTTGCCTTCCCAACACCAACTGAACGGACATGTTATCCTGAAGACAATCCTGAACGAGACCTGACAGGTTTGTTTGCACTTTAGATTTCTGAAGCCTTTCCCAATTTAGAGAATAGTCTACATCTCTATTCTCCGACTAAAGTGAGTAACTCACATTTTGCCACACTGTATTCTATCTGACACTTCTTTGCCAACTCTCCTAACCGGTCCAAGTCTTCCTGCAGCCTCCCGCCTCCTCATCACTCCCTGTCCCTCCACCGCTCTCTGTGTCACCTGCAAACCTAGTAACAACGCCCTCGTCCAGATCGTTAATATACGATGCAAATAGTTCAGGTCCCAGCACTGACCCTGTGGAACTTCACTAGTCACTGAATGTCATCCTGAAAAAGACCCCTGCCTATTCACTCTCTGCCTTCTTCCTGTCAACCGACCCTCTGTCCGTACCAGACTCTGAGTCGGTCCTGTCCCTGAGAGATGGTCACTCTGTCTGTGCTCTGTGTGGTCAGTCACTGGGACTCAGGGCTACATTGTGTGATGAGCTGGAGGGTTTTCTGGGGCAGAGGATGATTGTTCTCGCGGTGTGTTCTGTGGCAGCCTGGTTAATTTGAGTGGTGATTAGTTGCTGATTACCTTACACTCCTGAACAGCTGGCTCTCGCTTTCGAGAGATGCTGAACTCAATCTTTCTCAATTAGAGGCGCACAAACACACAGCTATTACTCACCAATAATTGCACCATTGTCCTCTTGTTTTGCAACAAAATCAGCTGGGGTCTTTTTGGAGATGTGTGTACAAAGTATCAGTGAGTGCATTTTCAAATCAGCTAATCACAGCTCAAGCACTTCGCAAGCTTCAGGAGCAAATCCGTCTCCAACACGAGAGTGATGACTGATTTTTATTTCAGAGCTGCTCACATCCTCCTCCAAGTTAGAGTTTCTGTCTGAGAGTGTGTCTGTCTGAGAGTGTCTTTGGGGGGAGTGAGGGAGTGAGGGGGAGGAGTGTGAGGGTGTGTGAGGCTGCAGGTGGTGTGTGAGGGAGTGTGTGAGGGCGTGTGTGTATGTGTGGGGGTTGGAGGAGGGGGAGGTGTGTGAGGGAGTGTGGGGGCGGGGGTGGTGTGTGAGGGAGTGTGTGAGGGCATGTGTGTGTGGCTGTGGGCATGTGTGAGGGTGAGGAGGAGATGTGTGAGGGAGTGTGGGGAGGTGGGGGTGGTGTGTGAGGGTGTGTGTGTGTGGCTGTGGGCGTGTGGGGGCGGGGGAGGCGGGGGGGGGGATGTGTGTGTGTTGCTGTTATAGTGATGTGGGGGGGATGTGTGTGTGTTGCTGTTATAGTGATGTGGAGGAGCCGGTGTTGGATTGGGGTGGACAAAGTTGAAAATCACACAACACCAGGTTATAGTCCAACAGGTTTAATTGGAAGCACTAGCTTTCCAAGTGCCCTCTACAACCACCTGATGAAGGAGTGTCGCTCCGAAAGCCAGTGCTTCCAAATAAACCTGTTGGACTATAACCTGGCATGGTGTGATTTTTAACTTTGCTGTAATAATGACACTCCGGTGAGCAGTTGGACACACAATGGGACTCTGCAGAAGCTGTAACTGTCACAAGTCGGGAAGATGTGTTGGGTCGGCTAGAGGTTATTAAGGTGGACAAATCCCTAGGACCGGATGGGATCTATCCCAGGTTGCTGAGGGAGGCGAGAGAGGAAATAGCTAGGGCCCTGACGGATATCTTTGTGACATCCTTAAACACAGGTGAGGTACCGGAGGACTGGAGGGTTGCTCATGTTGTCCCACTGTACAAGAAGGGTAGTAAGGATATTCCGGGTAACTACAGACCAGTGAGCCTGATGTCGGTGGTGGGAAAGTTGCTGGAGAAGGTACTGAGGGATAGGATCTATTTATATTTAGAAAAGAATGAGCTTCTCAGTGATAGGCAACATGGTTTATTGTGGGGGAGATCGTGCCTTACCAACTTAATAGAGTTCTTTGAGGAAGTGACCAAGTTGTTAGATGAAGGAAGGGCTGTTGATGTCATATACATGGACTTTAGTAAGGTGTTTGATAAGGTTCCCCACTGTAGACTAGTGGAGAAAGTGAAGTCACATGGTGTGCAGGGTGTTCTAGCTAGGTGGGTAAAGGACTGGTTGAGCAACAGGAGACAGAGAGTAGTAGTTGAAGGGAGTTTCTCGAAATGGAGAAAGGTGACCAGTGGTGTCCCACAGGGGTCAGTGCTGGGGCCACTGTTGTTTGTGATATACATAAATGATCTGGAATAGGGCACTGTTGGTCTGATCAGCGAGTTTACAGATGACACGAAGATTGGTGGAGTAGCAGAAAGCATAAGGGTCTGTCAGAGAATACAGGAGGATATAGACAGACTGGAGAGTTGGGCAGAGAAGTGGCAGATGGAGTTCAATCCAGACAAATGTGAGGTGATGCATTTTGGGAAGTCTAATTCTAGAGCGAATTATACAGTAAACGGTAGAGCCTTGGGAAAAGTTGATGGGCAGAGAGATCTGGGAGTACAGGTCCATTGTACCCTGAAGGTTGCTGCACAGGTGGATAGAGTGGTCACAAAGGCATATAGTATGCTTGCCTTCATTGGACGAGGTATTGAGTATAAGAGCTGGCAGGTCATGTTAACATTGTACAAGACATTGGTTCGGCCGCATTTAGAATACTGTGTACAGTTCTGGTCGCCACATTACCAAAAGGATGTGGATGTTTTGGAGAGGGTGTAGAGAAGGTTTACGAGGATGTTGCCTGGTATGGAAGGTGCTAGCGATGAAGAGAGGTTGAGTAGGTTAGGTTTGTTTTCATTAGAATAAAGGAGATTGAGGGGGGAACTGATTGAGGTTTACAAAATCATGAAGGGTATAGACAGGGTGGGTAGAGACGAGCTTTTTCCCAGGGTGAGGGATTCAATAACGAGAGGTCACGCTTTCAAGGTGAGAGGTGGAACGTTTAAGGGGGATACACGCAGCAAGTACTTCACACACAGAGGGTGGGGGGTGTTTGGAACGCGTTGCCAGCAGAGGTGGTAGAGGCAGGCACGGTAGATTCATTTAAGGTGCGTTTGGACAGATGCATGAGTAGGTGGGGAGCAGAGGGATACAGATGCTTAGGGATTGGGCGACAGGTTGAGACAGTGGATTTGGATCGGCTCAGGCTTGGAGGGCCGAAGGGCCTGTTCCTGGGCTGTAAATTTTCTTTGTTCTTTCTTTGTTCTCTTTGTCACACACAAGCCCTGTCCTCAATGGGAATTTTGTTCCTTTTCAATCTTTTTCAGAATCCTTTCCCTAATGCCTCTCAACCAAGCAGCGTGCCCTGTCCAATCAGCTCCCTGTGTGACAGGGCTGACAGGAGGACTGTACATCTCCTCTATCTGGGTAATCCCCAACACGGCCCCCTGCTTCTCTTTGTCGGACCATCCACAGGAACAGAAATGGCCTCCGGGCTTCTTTTATGAACTTAAAGCAACTCTGATTATAAACAAAACATCTTCAAACAAGTGGCAAACTGGTCAATATCTCAGCTACAGTTCCGATTTAAATGATATCTCTTTATTCCCAAACACACATCTTCAGAGACAGACAAGGCAACATAGCATCGAGCTTTCATCGCTTTGGAGTAATAAGAGAATAACCCCCCCTGTGGGTGAAGGCTGTGTGTTCAGGAGCTGGAATGGGTCTTTAAGTTTCTACAATTGTCTGTTGATGAAAGCAAATTGCAGGCAGTGGGAGGATGAGAAATGATCTTCAGATCAGATTGCAGCTTCAGGTGAGAAACTCCTGGGAATGGTGATATTTGACTCTTTATCAGGTTTTCTGTGACTGCACTGAGTGAGGTCGCTGCTGGCTTGTTTTGCTTTAGGAGTTGTCTTCTGTTGTGAGAGAGACAGAGAGAGAGACAGAGAGAGAGACAGGGAGAGAGAGACAGAGAGAGAGACAGAGAGAGAGAGACAGAGAGAGAGAGAGACAGAGAGAGAGAAAGAGAGAGAGACAGAGAGAGAGACAGAGACAGAGAGAGAGACAGAGAGAGAGAATGTTCTGCTTCCAATTTTTTCAACAACCCCATTTCTGTGAAAATGCACAACGACATGATCCCAGAGGCTGTGGCGAGGCATCAAACCGAACAGATCCAATAGACCATAG
Source organism: Hemiscyllium ocellatum (assembly GCF_020745735.1). Lineage (NCBI taxonomy): Eukaryota > Metazoa > Chordata > Chondrichthyes > Orectolobiformes > Hemiscylliidae > Hemiscyllium > Hemiscyllium ocellatum. The sequence goes on from NC_083408.1 coordinate 118,291,097, forward strand.
AACATTACAGCGCAGTACAGGCCCTTCGGCCCTCGATGTTGTGCTGACCTGTCATACCAATCTGAAGCCCATCTAACCTACACTATTCCATGTACATCCATATGCCTATCCAATGACCATTTAAATACTCTTAAAGTTGGCAAATCTACCACTGTTGCAGGCAGGGCATTCCATGCCCCTGCTACTCTCTGAGTAAAGAAACTACCTCTGACATCTGTCCTATATCTATCTCCCCTCAATTTAAAGCTCTGCCCCCGTACTTGGAAAAAGGCTCTCCCTGTCCACCCTATCGAACCCTCTGATTATCTTATATGTCTTTATTAAGTCACCTCTCAACCTTCTTCTCTCTAACAAAAACAGCCTCAAGGCCCTCAGCCTTTCCTCGTAAGACCTTCCCTCCATACCAGGCAACATCCCAGTAAATCTCCTGTGCACCCTTTCCAAAGCTTCCACATCCTTCTTATAATGTGGTGACCAGAACTGTACACAATACTCCAAGTGCAGCCGCACCAGAGCTTTGTACAGCTGCAGCATAACCTCCTGGTTCCGGAACTCGATCCCTCTATTAATAAAAGCTAAAACACTGTATACCTTCTTAACAAGCCTGTCAACCTGGGTGGCAACTTTCAAGAATCTGTGTACCTGGACACCGAGATCTCTCTCTGCTCATCTACACTACCAAGAATCTTACCATTAGCCCAGTACTTTGCATTCCGGTTACTCCAACCAAAGTGAATCACCTCACACTTTTCCGCATTAAACTCCATTTGCCACCTCTCAGCCCAGCTCTGCAGCTTATCTATGTCTCTCTGTAACCTACAACATCCTTCGTGACTATCCACAACTCCACCGACCTTAGTGTTGTCTGCAAATTTACTAACCCACCCTTCTAAGCCCTCATTCAGGTTGTTTATAAAAATGACAAACAGCAGTGGACCCAACACCGACCCTTGCGGTACACCACTGCTAACTGGACTCCAGGATGAACATTTCCCATCAACCACCACCCTCTGTGTTCTTTCAGCAAGCCAATTACTGATCCAAACTGCTATATCTCCCACAATCCCATTCCTCTGCATTTTGTACAATAGCCTACTGTGGGGAACCTTATCGAACGCCTTGCTGAAATCCATATACACCACATCAACTGGTTTACTCTCATCTACCTGTTTGGTCACCTTCTCAAAGAACTCAATAAGGTTTGTGAGGCACAACCTACCCTTCACAAAACCGTGCTGACTATCCCTAATCAAATTATTCTTTTCTAGATGATCATAAATCCTATCTCTTATAACCTCTTCCAAAACTTTACCAACAACTGAAGTAAGGCTCACTGGTCTATAATTACCAGGGTTGTCTCTACTCCCCTTCTTGAACAGGGGAACCGCATTTGCTATCCTCCAGTCTTCTGGCACTATTCCTGTAGACAATGATGATTTAAAGATCAAAGCCAAAGGCTCGGCAATCTCCTCCCTGGCTTCCCAGAGGATCCTAGGATAAATCCCATCCAGCCCAGGGGACTTATCTATTTTCACACTCTGCAGGATTTCTAATACCTCTTCCTTGTGAACCTCAATCCCACCTAGTCTAGCAGCCTGTATCTCAGTAACCTCCTCGACAACATTGTCGTTTTCTCGAGTGAATACTGTTGGAAAATATTCATTTAGTGCTTCCCCTATCTCCTGTGACTCCACACACAACTTCCCACTACTATCCTTGATTGGCCCTAACCTTACTCTCGTCATTCTTTTATTCCTGACATACCTATAGAAAGCCTTAGGGTTTACCCTGATCCTATCCCCCAACAACTTCTCATGTCTCCTCCTGGCTCTTCTGAGCTCTCTCTTTAGGTCTTTCCTGGTTACCTTGTAACCCTCGAGCGCCCTAACTGAGCCTTCACATCTCATCCTAACATAGCTAAAAATCACACAACACCAGGTTATAGTCCAACAGGTTTAATTGGAAGCACACTAGCTTTCGGAGCGTCGCTCCTTCATCAGGTGATTGTCCTAACATAAGCCTCCTTCTTCCTCTTGACCAGCGATTCCACTTCCTTCGTAAACCATGGCTCCCGCGCTCTACAGTTTCCTCCCTGCCTGACAGGTATGTACTTATCTAGGACCCACAGTAGCTGTTCCTTGAATAAGCTCCGCATTTCTAATGTACCCATCCCCTGCAGTTTCCTTCCCCATCCTATGCTAATTCCCCATCTTGCCTAATTGCATCGTAATTAGATTACTTACAGTGTGGAAACAGGCCCTTTGGCCCTACAAGTCCACACTGACCCGCCGAAGCGCAACCCACCCAGACCCCTACATTTACTCCTTCACCTAACACTACGGGCAATTTAGCATGGCCAATTCACCTGACCCGCACACCTTTGGACTGTGGGAGGAAACTGGAGCACCCGGAGGAAACCCACGCAGACACGGGGAGAACGTGCAAACTCCACACAGTGTGAGTCAGGAATTGAACCCGGGTCTCAGGCGCTAACCACTGTGCCACCGTGCCGCCCACACGGTCTTTCCCCGAGCCATAACTCTTGCCCAGTGGTATACACCTATCCCTTTCTATCACTAAAGTAAACATAACTGAATTGTGGTCACTATCACCAAAGTGCTCACCTACTTCCAAATCTAACACCTGGCCAGGCTCATTACCCAGTACCAAATCTAATGTGGCTTCGCCCCTTGTTGGCCTGTCTACATACTGTGTCAGGAAGCCCTCCTGCACACACTGGACAAAAACTGACCCATCTATAGTAGTCATACTATAGTGTTCCCAGTCAATATTTGGAAAGTTGAAGACCCCCTGACAACTATCCTGTCTCTCTCACTCCTATCGAGAATCATCTTTGCTATCCTATCCCCTACATCTCTGGAACTATCTGGAGGCCTATAGAAAACTCCCAACAGGGTGACCTCTCCTTCCCTGTTTCCAACCTCAGCCCATACTACCTCAGTTGACGAGTCCCCAAACATCCTTTCTGCAACTGTAATACTGTCCTTGACCAACAATGCCACACCTCCCCCTCTTTTACCATCTTCTCTGTTCTTACTGAAACGTCTAAATCCCGGAATCTACAACAACCATTCCTCACCCTGCTCTATCCATGTCTCCAAAATGGCCACAACATCGAAGTCCCAGGTACCAACCCATGCTGCACGTTCACCCACCTTATTCCGGTTGCTCCTGGCGTTGAAGTAGACACACTTCAAACCACCTTCCTGCTTGCCGGTGCCATCTTGCGTCCCTGAAACTTGATTTCGGCCCTCCCTACTCACAACGTTGTCTATACCCGAACTACAATCTCGGTTCCCATCCCCCCGCCCTGCTGGATTAGTTTAAACCCACCCTAATAGCCTTAGCGAATTTCCCCCCCCCCCCAGGATACTGGTACCCCTCTGGTTCAGATGAAGTCCATCCTGCTTGTAGAGGTCCTACCTACCTCAGAAAGAGCCCCAATTATCCAGGTATTCAAAACTCTCTTTCCTGCACCATTCCTGTAGCCACGTGTTCAACTCCTCTCTCTCCCTGTTCCTCACCTCACTGGCATGTGGCACGGGTAACAAACCAGAGACAACAACTCTGTTTGTCCTAGCTCTAAGCTTCCACTCTAGCTCCCTGAGTTCTGCCTTATATCCCCATCGCTCTTCCTACCTGTGTCGTTGGTGCCTATGTGGGCCATGACTTGGGGCTGCTCCCCCTCCCCCTCACGGATTCCGAAAACACAATCAGAGACATCGTGAACCCTGGCACCTGGGATGCAACACCCCAACCGTGAGTCTCTCTCATTCCCCCAGAACCTCCTGTCTGTCCCCCTAACTATGGAGTCCCCAATGACTAATGCTCTGCTCCTCTTCCCCCTTCCCTTCTGAACAACAGGGACAGACTCTGTGCCAGAGACCTGTGCCCACTGCTTTGTAGCCAGTGTTTATGGAGCTGATCTAATTCAGTTTCTGGTCACTGGTAACCCTCCTGAATGTTGTTAGTAGGGGATTCAGTGATGATAGCATCATTGAATTTCAAAAGGTGGTGATTAGAATATTTCTTATTGATGATGGCCATAGTCTGATATTTGTTTGGTGTGAATGTTACTTGCCACTTATTGGCCCAAACCTGGATATTGTCCAGATCTTGTTGCATTTGAACATGAACTGCTTCAGTACCTGAGGAGTTGTGAATGGTGCTGAACACTGTACGATCATTGGTGAACATCCCCACTTCTGACCTTACAATGGAGGGAAGGTCAAAGAACAAGAACAAGGAACCTTACAGCACAGGAACAGGCCCTTCGGCCCTCCCAGCCTGCGCCAATCCAGATCCTCGATCTAAACCTGTCGCCTGTTTATAAGGATCTGTCTCCCTCTGCTCCCTGCCCATTCATGTTTCTGTCTAGATACATCTTCAATGGTGCTATCATTCCCGTCCCTACCACCTCTGCTGGCAATGTGTTCCAGGCCCCAAACACCCTCTGCATTTAGAACTTTCCCTTAAACTTTTCCCCTCTCAACTTGAACCCGTGATTTCTAGTAATGGAGTCCCCCACTCTGGGAAAACGTTTCTTGCTATCCACCCTGTCTAACCTCTCATGACGTTACAGACCTCAATCAGGTCTCCCTTCAACCTCCATCTTTCTAATGAAAATAATCCTAATCTTCTCAACTTCTCTTTACAGCTAGCACCCTCCATACCAGGCAACATCCTGGTGAACCTCCTCTGCACCCTCTCCAAAGCATCCACGTCCCTTGGGTAATGTGGCGACCAGAACTGTATGCAGTATTCCAAATGTGGCCAAACCAAAATCTTATACAAGTGTAAAATGACCTGCCAACTCTTGTACTCAAAACCCTGTCTGATGAAGGAAACATGCCGTATGCCTTCTTGACCACTCTACTGACCTTGATTGTCACCTTCAGGGGACAATGGACCTGAACACTCAGGTCTCTCAGTATATCAATTTTCCCCAGGACTTTTTCATTTACTGTATAGTTCACTCTTGAATTGGATCTTCCAAAATGCATCACCTCGATTGCCCGGATTGAACTCCATCTGCCATTTCCCTGCCCATCTCTCCAATCTATCTACATTCTGCTGTAATCTCTGACTGTCCCCTTCACTATCTGCTACTCCACCAATCTTGGCGTCATCTGCAAACTTGCTAATGAGGCAACCTACACCTTCCTCCAAATCATTTATATATATCACAAACAACAGTGGCCCCAGCACGGATCCCTGTGGGACACCACTGATCATGGGTCACCATTTTGAGAAACTCCCTTCCACTACTACTCTCTGTCTCCTGTTGCTCAGCCAGTTCTCTATCCATCGAGCTAGTACACCCTGGACCCCATGTGGCTTCACCTTCTCCATCAACCTACCATGGGGAACCTTATCAAATGCTTTACTGAAGTCCATGTATATGACATCTACATCTCTTCCCCCATCAATCAACTTGTCACCTAGTATGGTGACGAAACGTCTGAAACCAAACCTTCCAGCTCAGTGAGCAAGCCTACATCCAGAACCTCAACCTGAACTACAAATCTTCTCAAAACTCTATTAGGTTTGTAAGACATAACCTTCCCTGCACTAAACCACGCTGCCTATCTCTGATAAGCCCAAATGTAAATAGATCCTATCCCTCAGTATCTTCTCCAATAACATCCCTATCACTGACGTCAGGTTCACCCGTTTGTAATTACTTAGATTATCCTTGCTCCCTTTCTTCAAAAAGAGGACAACATTAGCAATTCTCCATTCCTCTGGGACCTCCCCCATGTTCAAGGATACTGCAAAGGTATCTGTTAAAATCCCAGCTATTTCCCCTCTCACTTCCCTCAGTAACCTGAGGTAGATCCCATCCGGACCTGGGGACTTGTCCACCTTAATGCCTTTTAGAATATCCAACATTTCTTCCTTCCTTATGCCGACTTGACCTATAGTAATCAAACATCTATCCCTAACCTCAACATCTGCTATGTCCCTCTCCTTGGTGAACGCCGATGCAAAGTACTCATTAAGAATCCCACCCATTTTCTCTGACTCCACACATATCTTTCTTCCTTTGTCCTTGAATGGGCCAACCCGTTCCCTAGTTACCTTCTTGCTCCTTATATATGAATAAAAAGCTTTGGGGTTTTCCTTAACCCTATTTGGAAGGATATCTCCTGAGCCCTCTTAATTCCTTGTTTCAGATTGTCCTATATTCCTGATATTGTTGTAAAGCTTTGTCTGTCTTCAGTCGCCTAGACCTTTTTCCTCTTAGGTAGTCTCTCACTTTCACCTGTCATCCATGGTTCCCTAATCTTGCCATTTCTATCCCTCATTTTCACAGGAACATGTCTGTCCTACACTTTAATCAACCTTTCTTTAAAACCCTCCCACATAACAAATGGGGATTTACCCTCAAACAGCTGCTCCCATTCTATATTCCCCAGTTCCTGTTGAATTTTGCTATAGTTGGCCTTCCCCCAATTTAGCACTTTTCCTTTCGGACCACTCTCGTCTTTGTCCATGAGTATTCTAAAAGTTATGGAATTCTGATCACTATTCCCAAAGTAAGCCCCTCCTGAAACTTCACCCTCCTGGCCGGGCTCATTCCCCAACACCAGCTCCAGGATGGTCCCTTCCTGAGTTGGACTATTTACATACTGCTCTGGGAAACCCTCCTGGATGCTCCTTACAAATTCTGCTCCATCTCGACCTCTAACACGAAGTGAATCCCAGTCAATGTTGGGAAAATTATAATCTCCCATCATCACCGCCCTGTTGCTCCTACACCTTTCCATGATCTATGGGATATCCTCCCTGACCAGGAATGTAACTCCTCCACCCCTTTTACCTCCCTCTCTATCCAGCCTGAACATCGATATCCTGGGATATTTAGTCACCAATCCAACCCTTCCCTCAACCAAGTCTCAGTAATAGCAATAACATCATCCTGCCCAGGGCTAACCCCAAGCCCGAAGTCCATCTGCCTTACCTACTATACTTCCCACATTACAACAACTGCCCCTCAGACCCAGTCCCTTTGCGTTCACCATCTGATCCCTACTTCCTCTTCCCCTTAGTCACGCTGAATTCATTACCTAGTTCCTTATGGGCTTTCGTTACTCTCTCCTTACTGTCCACTAACCTCTTCATTTAGTTCCCAACCCCCTGCCACATTAGTTTAAACCCTCCCCAACAGCATTAGCAAAAGCACCCCTAGGACATTGGTTCCAGACTGGCCCAGGTGTAGACCATCCAATTTATAATAGTCCCACCTTCCCCAGAACTGGTCCCAATGTCCCAAAAATCTGAACCCCTCCCTCCTGCACCATCTCTCAAACCAAGCATTCATCCTGCTTATCCTTTCATTTCTGCTCTGATGAGCACATGGCACTGACAGCAATCCTGAGATTACGATCTTAGGGGTCCTACCTTTTAACTTGACTCCTAACTCCCTAAATTCTGCTTGTAAGACCTCATGCCATTTATTACCTACATCACTGGTTCCTATATGTATCACGACAGCTGGCTGTTCACCCTCCCCCTTCACAATGTTCTGCAGCCAATCCAAGACATTACTGACCCGCGCACCTGGGAGGCAACCTACCATTCAGAAGTCTCGTTTTCGAAGACAGAATCCCCTCACAATGGAATCCCCTCTGACTATGGCCCAATGAGTCTTTTTCCCGCCCTTCTGAACAGCAGTGCCCACCACGGTGCCATGATCCTGGCAACTGCCTCCTTCCCCTGGTGAGCCACCTCCCCCAACAGTATCCAAAGCGGTATACCTGTTTTGGAGGGAGATGACCGCAGGGGACACCTGCACTGTCTTCCTGCACTTTCTCTGCCTTTTGGTCACCCATTCACTGTCTCCCTCAGCAACTCTAACCTACGGAGTGACCAGTTCACTAAAGGTGCTATCCACGACCTCCTCAGTATCGCGGATGCTCCACAGTGAGTCCATCCGCAGCTCCAGATCCGGTATACGCAGCTGGACACATTCCCTGTACGTGATGGAGTCCGGGACATCAGCCACGTCCCTGAGCTCCCACAGTGAGCAAGAGGAGCAGAGCACGGGTCTGAGATCTCCTGCCATTTTAATCTTAAACTTAACTTATTCTTAAACTTAGATAAATGAAAAAGGAAAGAAACATTTTTACCAATCACATGATAAAAAAGATGCAGAAAATCCTTCCCTTATCCACACACATAGGTCATTGATGAAGCAGCTGAAGATGGTGGAGCTGTGGACACTCCCCTGAGGAGCACCTGCAGAGACGGCCTGGGCCTGAAATATTGGATATCCAAACGGAAGTCCAGGATACATGTTGTGTCCCTGATGCAGTGCCTCCCACCCATCCTCCTCCTCCTCCAACCAAAAAACGGTTCTGTGCGCTGATTCACTAAGATTAGATTATTCACAGTGTGGAAACAGGCCCTTCGGCCCAACAAGTCCACACCAACCCTTACCCCTTCACCTAACGCTACAGGCAATTTCCCATGACCAATTCACCTGACCTGCACATCTGTAGAAGGAAACCCACACAGATATGGGGAGAATGTGCAAACTCCACACAGAGAGTCACCCACAGTAGGATTTGAACCTGGAACTCTGATGCTGTGAGGTAGCAGTGCTAACCACTGTGCCACCATGCTGCCCAGGTGACTAAGGTGACTAGTTAGTTTTCAGTAGTCTCATTTGGGAACTTAGAACAGTGGGAATGGATGTTAGGCAGTTGAATGTTCCTCCTGCAGAATGTGGGAGGTAAGGGTCACCACTAGTGTCCCTGCTGATTGTATTGTGGGAAGTGCACCCAACTCCAGCTCCTCAAAAACCGTGTTAGGGAACTGGAGCTGGATGAACTTCGGATCATTCAGGAGGCAGAGGGGGTTATTTAGAGGAGTTACAGGGAGGTAGTCACACCTCAGGTACACGAAGAAGTGGACGGAACGGAAACTGGCAGGCAGTGCAGGGATCCCCTGTGGCCGTCCCCCTCAATAACAAGTACACTGTTTTGGATTTTGTTGGGAGGGGGGTTGGGAGGATGACTTCCTAGGGGAAAGCAGTGGGGCACAGGTCTCTGGCACAGAGTCTGTCCCTGCTGCTCAGAAGGGAAGGGGGAAGAGGAGCAGAGCATTAGTCACTGGGGACAGAGAGGAGGTTCTGTGAGGACAAGAGAGACTCACGATTGGTGTATTGCCTCCCAGTTGCCAGGGTTTGTGATGTCTCCAATCGTGTTTTCATAATTTGTGAGGGGGAGGGGGAGCATGGCCCACATAGGCACGAACGACACAGGTAGGAAGAGAGATGGGGATTTAAGGCAGAACTTCAGGGAGCTAGGGTGGAAGCTTCGAGCTAGGACAGAGTTGTACTAGCGAGGTGAGGAGCAGGGAGAGAGAGGAGTTGAACATGTGGCTACAGGGATGGTGCAGGAGGGAGGGTTTTGGATTCCTGGATAATTGGGGCTCTTTCTGGGATAGATGGGACCTCTACAAACAGGATGGTCATCATCTGAAACAGAGGGGTATCAATATGCTGGGGGGGGGGGGAAATTTGCTAATTCTCTTCAGAAGGGTTTAAATTATTTCAGCAGGGGGATGGGAACCTGAAGTGTAGTTCCAGCGTCCAGGAGGTTGAGAGTACTGAGGTCAGAAATATGGTTTCAAGGTTGCAAGAGTGCACGAGCAAGCAGGAAGGTGGTTTGAAGTGTGTCTACTTCAACGCCAGGAGCATCCGGAATAAGGTGATGAACTTGCAGCATGGGTTGGTACCTGGGACTTCGATGCTGTGGCCATTACAGAGACTTGGATAGAGCAGGGACAGGAATGGTTGTTGCAGGTTCCAGGATTTAGATGTTTCAGTAAGAACAGAGAAGATGGTAAAAGAGGGGGAGGTATGGCATTGTTGGTCAAGGACATTTGAGGGCTCGTCTACTGAGGTAGTATGGGCTGAGGTTAGAAACAGGAAAGGAGAGGTCACCCTGCTGGGAGTTTTCTATCGGCCTCCGAATAGTTCCAGAGACTTAGAGGAAAGGATAGCAAAGATGATTCTCGATAGGAGTGAGAGTGACAGGGTAGTTGTTATGGGGACTTTAACTTTCCAAATATTGACTGGGAATGCTATAGTTCAAGTACTTTAGATGGGTCCGTTTTGTCCGATATGTGCGGGAGGACTTCCTGACACAGTATGGAACATAGAACATTGATAGAACATAGAAAGGTACAGCACAGAACAGGCCCTTTGGCCCACGATGTTGTGCCGAGGATTATTCCTAATCTAAAATAACCTAATCTACACACCCCTCAACTTACTGCTGTCCAAGTGAATGTCCAGTAGTCGCTTTAAATGTCCCGAATGACTCTGCTTCCATGCATTCACAACTCTCAGTGTAAAGAACCTACCTCTGACATCTCCTTTATACCTTCCTCCTAATATCTTCAAACTATGACCCCTCGTACCAGTCAGTCCTGCCCTGGGGAAACGTCTCTGGCTATTGACTCTATCTATTCCTCTCATTACCTTGTACACCTCGATCAGGTCTCCTCTCTTCCTCCTTCTCTCCAGAGAGAAAAGTCCGGGCTTACTCAACCTTTCTTCATAAGGCAAGCCCTCCAGTCCAAGCAGCATCCTGGTAAACCTTCTTTGCACCCTCTCCAAAGCCTCTGTATCTTTCCTATAGTAGGGCGACCAGAACTGGACACAATATTCCAAGTGTGGCCTCACCAGGGACTTGTAGAGCTGTAGCAAAACCTCGCGGCTCTTAAACTCGATCCCCCTGTTAATAAAAGCCAAAACACCATATGCTTTTTTAACAACCCTATCCACTTGGGTAGCAACTTTGAGGGATCTATGTACTTGCACACCCAGATCCCTCTGTTCCTCCACACTGCCAAGAATCCTGTCTTTAATCCTATATTCAGCATTCGAGTTCCACCTTCCAAAATGCATCTCTTCATATTTATCCAGGTTGAACTCCATCTGCCATTTCCCAGCCCCGCTCTGCATCCTGTCTATGTCACGCTGCAGCCTGCAGTACCCCTCAATACTATCAACAGCACCTCCAACATCTGTCTTGTCTGCAAATTTACTAACCCACCCCTCAACCTCCTCATCTAAGTCATTTATAAAAACTACAAAGAGCAGGGGCCCAAGTACAGAACCCTGTGGGACCCCACTCAACACTGTCCTCCAGGCAGAATACTTTCCATCTACAACCACTCTCTGCCTTCTGTCAGCCAGCCAATTCTGAATCCAGACAGCCAAACCTCCTTGTATCCCATAATTCCTGACTTTATGAATGAACCTACCATGGGGAACCCTATCAAATGCTTTGCTGAAATCCATATACACCACATCCATTGCTTGACCGTCGTCGACCTGTCTTGACACCTCCTCAAAGAACTTAATAAGATTTGTGAGGCATGACCTGCCCCTCACAAAGCCATGCTGACTGCCTTTAATCACACTATGCTTTGCCAAATAGTCATAAATCCTATTCCTCCGAATTCTTTCCAAAACTTTGCTGACCACAGACGTGAGGCTGACTGGTCTGTAATTGCCAGGAATTTCCTTATTACCCTTCTTGTAAAGAGGAATAACATTCAACTCCCTCCGATCGCCAACAAGGAGTGAGGCCACATTAGATTTGGTACTGGGTAATGAACCTGGCCAGGGGTTAGACCTGGAGGGAGGTGAGCACTTTGGTGATAGCGATCACAATTCGGTTATGTTTGCTTTGGCGATGGAAAGGGATAGGTAGAGAACCCAGAGCAAGAGTTATTATTGGGGGAAAGGCAATTACGATGTGATTAGGAAAGATTTGAGCTGCATAGGATGGGGGAGGAAATGCAGGGGATGGGCACAATTGAAATGTAGACCTTATTCAAAGAACAGCTACTGCGGCTCTTTGATAAGTATGTACCTGTCAGGCAGGGAACAAAGACCAAAGAACAAAGAAAATTTACAGCCCAGGAACAGGCCCTTCGGCCCTCCAAGCCTGAGCCGATCCAAATCCACTGTCTCAACCTGTCGCTCAATCCCTAAGCATCTGTATCCCTCTGCTCCCCACTTACTCATGCATCTGTCCAGACGCATCTTAAATGAATCTCCCGTGCCTGCCTCTACCACCTCTGCTGGCAACGTGTTCCAAACGCCCCCCACCCTCTGTGTGAAGTACTTGCCGCGTGTATCCCCCTTAAACCTTTCACCTCTCACCTTGAAACGTGACCTCTCGTTGTTGAATCCCTCACCCTGGGAAAAAGTTTGTCTCTATCCACCCTGTCTATACCCTTCATGATTTTGTAAACCTCAATCAGTTCCCCCCCTCAACCTCCTTTTTTCTAGAGAAAACAATCCTAACCTACTCAACCTCTCTTCATAGCTAGCACCTTCCGTACCAGGCAACATCCTCGTAAACCTTCTCTGCACCCTCTCCAAAGCGTCCACATCCTTTTGGTAATGTGGTGACCAGAACTGTACACAATATTCTAAATGCGGCCGAACCAATGTCTTGTACAATTTTAACATGACCTGCCAGCTCTTATACTCAATACCCCGTCCAATGAAGGCAAACATACTATATGCCTTTGTGACCACTCTATCCACCTGTGCAGCAACCTTCAGGGTACAGTGGACCTGCACTCCCAGATCTCTCTGCTCATCAACCTGTCCCAAGGCTCTTCCATTCATTGTATAATTCGCTCTAGAATTAGACTTGCCTAAATGCATCACCTCACATTTGTCTGGATTGAACTCCATCTGCCACTTCTCTGCCCAACTCTCCAGTCTGTCTATATCCTCCTGTATTCTCTGACAGTCCCTTATGCTTTCTGCTACTCCACCAATTTTCGTGTCATCTGCAAACTTACTGATCATACCAACAGTGCCCTCTTCCAGATCATTTATGTATATCACAAACAACAGTGGCCCCAGCACTGACCCCTGTGGAACACCACTGGTCACCTTTCTCCATTTCGAGAAACTCCCTTCAACTACTACTCTCTGTCTCCTGTTGCTCAACCAGTTCTTTACCCACCTAGCTAGAACACCCTGCACACCATGTGACTTCACTTTCTCCATTAGTCGACAGTGGGGAACCTTATCAAACGCCTTACTAAAGTCCATGTATATGACATCAACAGCCCTTCCCTCATCTATTAACTTGGTCACTTCCCCGAAGATCTCTATTAAGTTGGTAAGGCACAATCTCCCCCACACAAAACCATGTTGCCTATCACTGATAAGCTCATTCTTTTCCAAATATAAATAGATCTTATCCCTCAGTACCTTCTCCAGCAACTTTCCCACCACTGACATCAGGCTCACTGGCCTGTAGTTACCCGGAATATCCCTACTACCCTTCTTGTACAGGGGGACAACATGAGCAACCCTCCAGTCCTCCGGTACCTCACCAGTGTTTAAGGATGTCACAAAGATATCTGTCAGGGTCCCAGCTATTTCCTCTCTCACCTCCCTCAGCAACCTGGGATAGATCCCATCCGGTCCTAGGGATTTGTCCACCTTAATAATCTCTTGCATATCCAACACCTCTTCCCTACTTATGCCAACGTGATCCAGACTAATCAAACTTCTATCTCTAATCTCAAGAGTCATCATGTTCCTCTCCTCAGTGAACACTGATGCAAAGTAATTATTCAGAATCTCACCCATTCTCTCAGGTTTGGCACACAGCCTTCCTTCATTATCTTTTAGTGGACCAATCCTTTCTCTAGTTACCCGCTTGCTTCTTATATAAGAATAAAATACTTTGGGATTCTCCTTACTTCTGCTCGCTAAAGCTATCTCATGACCCCTTTTCACCCGCTTGATTCCTTGTTTAAGACTTGTCCCGCTCTCCCGATATTCCTCCAGGGCCTGTTCTGTTCTTAGCTGCCTGGACCTTACGTACGCTTCCCTTTTCCTCTTGGCTAGTCGTACAATTTCTCCTGTCATCCACGGTTCACAAATCTTGCCCTTCCTATCCTTTGCCTTCAACGGGAGGAAGTGGTCGAGCGCAGGAGCCATGGTTTACTGAGGAAGGTGAATTTCTTGTCAACGGGATAAAGAAGGCTGATGCTGAGGTGAGACCTGAAGGCTCAGTTAGGGGTGCCTGAGAGTTACCAGTTAGCCAAGAAACACCTAAAGAGAGAGCGAAGAAGAGCCAGGAGGGGGGAATGAGAAATCAATGGCACAATAGGATCAGGGTAAACCCTAAAGCTTTCTGTCACGGGCAGTTATGTTTGGAGTCCAAGAAGATAAGAGACTAGGTAAGAATGGCAGATTCCTTCCCTAAAGGGCACTCGTGAGCCAGATGGTTTTTCTGACATTTGACTCAGGGTCATCATTAGCCTCTTAATTCCAGGGATTTTAAAATTGAATTCAAATTCCACTATCTACCGTGGTGGGATTTGTCCCTAGGATATTCCCAGGGTCTCTGGATTAAGAGCACAGCAAGAACACTATGAGGCCATCACCTCCCTCTTGTAGCTGATGCTTTTTTTTACTCTCATATTGTGGGGGATATACCGGGCCATGAGGTTACAGACTGTGCTGGAGGACAGTTCTGCTGCTGGTGATGACCCGCAGTGTCTCAGGAATGCCCAGTCTGGGCTTTGTCAGATCTGTTGGAAATCTGTCCCATTTACCACGGTGATAGTGAGGAGGGAGGGGTGGTTCGTGAGGAGGGAGGGGCTGGTTCGTGAGGAGGGTGGGAGTGCTTTTTGAGGAGGGTGGGAGTGCTTTTTGAGGAGGGAGGGGGTGGTTTGTGAGGAGAGAGGGGGTGGTTTGTGAGGAGAGAGGGGGTGGTTTGTGAGGAGAGAGGGGGTGGTTTGTGAGGAGAGAGGGGGTGGTTTGTAAGGAGGGAGGGGTATTCCCCATCCTGTTGCCCATTCTATTTTTACTCGTGCCTTCCTATTTTATTCCTTATCTTGCTCTTCCATCAATCCTTTTCTGTCTTCCTTTCTCAACCTCTCTTCCTACTCTCTCTTTCATTCTCTCTATCCTTTTTTCCGCCTCTCTCATCCCATCTCCCCTCTTCTCTTTTCAAACTTTATCTCAATCATCACCCTCTTTTCTCTTTCTTGTGCCCTTTTCCTCTCTCCCTACTGTCTCTCTATCCTTTTCCTTCTCTCCCTCGCTCCCTTCTTTCTCCGTTAACCAGCTGTCATTTTGGTGGATTGTATTATTTTCTCGGTGATGGACGGGTGACATCGCTGAGCTGTCATCACCTCATCGCGGAGACCTGGGTGACAAATTGGAGCTTCCAGTGATTTTAATGAATGAACCTGCAGTGGCAAGAGTTCGGGCGCCCTGGGAAAGAGGCTGTGTCACTGTCCCCATGGAGGGGAGGAGGGGGATTCAGCTCCCAACACCAGCTCCTGCTGAGATTGATGGATCGGAAAACGGGTATTCCTGTCCAATGGAGAGCCTCAGGAAGGGAGGGGGAGTGGGTTTGTGTGAGGGAGTATCAGAGTGAGGGAGTGAGTGTGTGATGGTGTAAATATGTGGGGGAGTGATTGTGTCAGAGAGAGTAGGTTTGTGAGCGAGTGAGTGTGAGGAAGTGTAGGTAACTGTGTAAGTGTGTGCCATGGAATGTGTGGGAGCGTTGTGTGAGTGTGTGTACAGGTGAGTGTGTACAGGTGAGTCTGTGTACAGGTGTGTGTGTGTACAGGTGAGTGTGTACAGGTGAGTCTGTATGCAGGTGAGTGTGTGTGCAGGTGAGTGCGCGTACAGGTGTGTGTGTGTACAGGTGAGTGTGTACAGGTGAGTGTGTGTACAGGTGTGTGCAGGTGAGTGTGTACAGGTGAGAGTGTGTGTAGGTGAATGTGTGTACAGGTGAGTGTGTGTGCAGGTGTGTGTGTGTACAGGTGAGTGTGTGTACAGGTGAGTGTGTACAGGTGAGTGTGTGTACAGGTGAATGTGTGAGGGAACATGTGCAAGACAGTGAGAGAACAAATTGGCGTGTGAGTTTATCTGTTCGGTTTTATTAATTCACAAGGAGTGGGAGTTATTGGCTGGGCCCAGCATTTACTGCCCGTCCCTAATTGCCCCTGGAGAAGGTGGGGGTGAGCTGCCTTCTTGACCCGCTGCAGTCCTTGTGCTGTGGGTAGACCCACAATGTCCCTGAGGGAGGGAATTCCAGGATTCTGACCCAGTGACAGTGAGGGAACGGCGATATATTTCCAAGTCAGGATGGTGAATGACTTGGAGGGACACTTGCAGGGGGTGGTGTTCCCATGTATCTGCTGCCTTTGTCCTTCTGGATGGAAGTGTTTGTGGGTTTGGAAGGGGCTGCCTGAGGGTCTTTGGTGAGTTTCTGCAGTGTATCTTGTAGATGGTACACACTGCTGTTATTGAGTGTCGGTGGGGGAGGGAGGGGATGTTTGTGGATGTGGGACCAATCAAGTGGCTGCTTTGTCCTGGACGGTGTTGAGCTTCTTGAGTGTTGTTGGAGCTGTCCCCATCCAGGGCAAGTGGGGAGGATTCCATCACACTCCTGACTTGTGCCTTGTAGATGGTGACAGGTTTTGGGGAGTAAGGGGGCGAGTTACTCGCTGCAGGATTCCCACCCTCTGACCTGCTGTTAGAGCCACTGTGTTTATGTTGTGAGTCCAGTTGAGTTCCTGATCAACGATAACCCCCCCGGATGTTAACAGTGGGGACTGGGAGCAGTTTAGATGTCTGAGGGATGTTCAATATGGAGGGGGACTGGTTTACCAACTGCTGGAGAATGGTTTTCTTGCTCATGTTTCAAGTGATGCCCAGAGTCAATGCTGGGGACTCGGAGGGTAACTCCCACTGTGCGACCCCCTCTGCTGGGTCTGTCCTGCTGGTGGGACAAGATATATCCAGGGATGGCGATGGTGGGGTCTGGGACACTGTGAGCTATGATTACATCTCTCTCTCTCTTTCTCAATCACTGCTTTTTTTGTATAAAATCCCTACAGTGCATAGAGAGGCCAACTGAGTCAACACCAACAACCTCCAAAGAGCAACCCACCTTGAATCATAACCCCCTGCCCTATCCCTGTGACCCTGTATTTCTCATGCCACATCCACCCTGACCCGCACATCCTTGGACCATGGGAGGAAACCGGAGCACCCGGAGGAAACCCACGCAGACACGGGGAGAACGTGCAAACTCCACAGTCAGTCGCCCGAGGCAGGAACTGAATCTGGGACCCTAGCGCTGTGAGGCAGCTGTGCTAACCACTGAGCCACTGAGTCACCCCTCTCTGCTATCTGTCTCTTCCTATCTCCCTCACTGTCTGTCCATCTGTCTTTCTATTTCTCTCACTCTCTCCCCCTCCCACTTTCCCCTCTCTGTCTCTCTTCATCTCTCCCTGTCTGTCTTTGACACACTCTCTCCCTCACACTACCTCTCTGGAACTCTCTCTCCCTCTGTCTTCTCTGATACACTCTCTCTCTCTCCCACTATCTCTCTGGCACTTTCTGTCCCTCCATCTGTCTCTGACACTCTCTCTCCCTCCATCTGTCTCTGACACTCTCTCTCCCTCTGTCTGTCCCCCTCTGTCTCTCTCTGACACTCTCTCTCTGTCCCTCTGTCTCTCTCTGTCCCCCTCTGTCTCTCTCTGACACAATCTCTCCCTCTGTCTCTCTCTGAGACACTCTCTCCCTCTGTCTCTCCCCCTCTGTCTCTCTCTGACACTCTCTCTCCCTCTGTCTCTCTCTGACACTCTCTCTCCCTCTGTCTGTCCCCTCTGTCTCTCTCCCTTTTCCTCGGATTCACAAGGGAACTGATTGCTCTTTTGTTGAATGTGAGCTACTCGATATGAGTCTCTCCTCCCTTGTGACTCTCTGCTTCACACAGATAACTCCGGAATCAGTCTCATTATTACCTGCACTTTTAACCTAATGTTGGGCTTGACTCTCCCTCCCTGATGAAAATCTCCATACTCGGTATTGAAAGGCAAATGGTGAATTACATGATTCTCTCAGTGACAATGATGAGTGAAATTAATTTTTATAAAGAGATTGAAAGAGTTTACACTGAATGGAGGTGGGTATTTTTAGCTTGCTTTGATATTAATGTCAGGGATAACACGAGCTGTTGCTGAGGAGGGAGAATGGGAGATTGCCACTAATACAAATGTTACTGGGAGCAGTTTATTACACAAAGGGATCCAATTATTATCAAGTGAAAGCTTTTGTAAAGAGAGTTTAGCAAATCCATTAAGGAACCACATTGCCTGACAGTGTCACCTTTGACCTTACCTCACTGACACAGCCCCACATTCTGTGTATATTTCAGATACACTCAGAAAAGGTCAGGGAGTGCGGGATACAGCCCTTCCCATCTCCTGTCCCATTCCGGCCCTTCCCAAAGATTCCCATTGGTCAAAACTGGGCATCACTGTAGGTTCCAAATGATCAGGACTCGCCATCATTGGCTTCCCATTGGTTAAAGCTCTAGAACACGGATGATCTCCAGGAAGGAAAGCTCTTGGTTATGAGGGCTCTCCATTGGTCAACGTTCTCAAACAGCAAGGGTCTCCATTGGTCAAACCATAGAACATATAGAACATAGAAGGATACAGCGCAGTACAGGCCCTTCGGCCCTCGATGTTGCGCCGACCGAATCCTACCTAACCTATACTAGCCCAATAACTTCCAAATGCCTATCCAATGCCCGCTTAAATGACCATAAAGAAAGAGAGTTCACCACTGATACGGGCAGGGCATTCCATGAACTCACAACCCGCTGTGTGAAGAATCTACCCCTAACATCTGTCCTATACCTACCACCCCTTAATTTAAAGCTATGTCCCCTAGTAACACCTGACTCCATTAGCGGTAAAAGGTTCTTAGTATCTACCCTATCTAAACCCCTAATCATCTTATACACTTCTATCAGATCTCCCCTAAACCTTCTCTTCTCCAATGAGAACAGCTCCAAGTGCCTCAGCCTTTCCTCATAAGATTTTCCTACCATTCCAGGCAACATCCTGGTAAACCTCCTCTGCACTCGTTCTAAAGCTTCCACATCCTTCCTATAGTATGGCGACCAAAACTGCACACAATACTCCAGATGAGGCCTCACCAGAGTCTTATACAACTGCAACATGACCTCAGGACTCCGGAACTCAATTCCTCTGCCAATAAAGCCCAGTACACCATATGCCTTCCTCACAGCACTATTTACCTGGGTGGCAACTTTCAGAGATCTGTGTACATGGACACCAAGATCCCTCTGCTCATCCACACTACCAAGTAGCCTACCATTAGCCCAGTAATCCCTCATCTTGTTATTCCTACCAAAGTGAACGACTTCGCACTTAGCTACATTGAATTCCATTTGCCACATTTCCGCCCAGCTCTGCAACTTATCTATATCCCGCTGTAACCTACCACTTCCTTCCTCACTATCCACAACTCCACCGACTTTTGTGTCATCCGCAAACTTGCTTACCCAGCTTTCAAGTCCTTCCTCTAGATCATTTATAAAGATAACAAAAAGCAATGGTCCCAAAACAGATCCTTGTGGTACACCGCTAGTAACTGCGCTCCAAGATGAACATAATCCATCAACTACTACCCTCTGTCTCCTTCCAGCCAGCCAATTCCTAATCCAAACCTCTAATGTATCCTCAATGCCATATCTCCGTAGTTTTAGCATTAGCCTACCATGGGGAACCTTATCGAACGCCTTACTAAAATCCATATACACAACATCTACTGCTTTACCCTCGTCCACTTTCTTAGTCACCTTCTCAAAGAACTCAATAAGGTTTGTGAGGCACGACCTGCCCTTCACAAAACCATGCTGGCTATCCCTGATCACGTTATTCCTACCCAGATGTTCATAAATCTTATCCCTTACCATTCTCTCTAAGACTTTGCCCACCACTGAAGTCAGACTCACTGGCCTATAGTTACTAGGGCTATCCTACTCCCTTTCTTGAACAATGGGACCACATTCGCTATCCTCCAGTCCTCTGGTACTATTCCCGTTGACAATGACGACATAAAAATCCAGGCCAATGGCTCTGCTATCTCCTCCCTAGCTTCCCATAGGATCCTGGGGTAAATGCCATCAGGCCCAGGAGACTTATCTATATTCATCCTTTCCAATATTCCCAAAACCTCTTCCCTGCATATTTCCAGGGCATCCATTCTAATTATTTGTGATTCCATATTCACATCAGCAACAGTGTCCTGTTCCTGAGTGAATACTGATGAAAAGTACTGATTTAATGTCTCTCCAATCTCCTCTGCCTCCACACACAACTTCCCACTACTATCCTTGACTGGACCGATACCTACCCTAGTCATCCTTTTATTCTTGACATACCTATAGAAAGCCTTTGGGTTTTCCCTAATCCTACCAGCTAAAGACTTTTCATGTCCCCTTCTCGCTTCTCTTAGCTCCCTCTTTAGCTCCTTCCTGGCTACCTTATAACTCTCAATCGCCCCTACTGAACCTTCACGCCTCATCTTTACATATGCCGCCTTCTTCCCTTTCACAAGGGACTCCAATTCCTTACTAAACCACGGCTGCCTCACAAGGCCCTTTACACCATGCCTGACTGGTACATACCTATCGAGGACACGCAGTAGCTGCTCCTTGAACACTCCCCACATCTCATTAGTGTTCTTCTCTTGAAGCCTGTTTTTCCAATCCACACATCCTAAGTCATGCCTCACTGCATCATAATTTCCCTGCCCCCAGCTATAACTCTTGCCCTGCGGCGCACGATTATCCCTCTCCATCACTAAAGTAAAAGTCACCGAGTTGTGGTCACTGTCCCCGAAGTGCTCACCTACCTCCAAGTCTAACACCTGGCCCAGTTGAAGATCAGGCGTTCCCGTTGTTCCAGACCCTGGAACAATGCTGGTGATTTGTGTTGTTCAGTACGATCCTACACTGGGCACTCTGGAGGGGTTTGGTTTGCAGTAAGTATCCTCCTGCCCTGCACGTGGTTCCAGCCCCTGGACACTGGGAGGATTACTCAGGATGGAATAAATGGACAGGAGATAGGTGCTTAGAGGCAAAAGAATCTCTGAGTTTATTAACTTATAAAGGTAACGATAACACAAAAACAGGTAATTCTATAGTTCAAAGAAAACAAAACACTCGGCGTACAAGAACCAGGAGAACTTAAAAAAACCCCTAATAAAGAGGTTATTGCTGTTTGAGTTACAATTGTTTACTATTCCACGTACAAAACACCAGCTTTTTAAAACATTATTAAACAGAATTCCTCCCACGGCACTTTCACCACACACCTCCTGCTGCGATCTCTGTTGGACCTTTGGGATGTCGGGAATATTGCTCACTATTCGGAATGTGGTTTTGATCAGGACTCGCCATCATTGGCTTCCCATTGGATAAAGCTCGAGAACACGGATGATCTCCAGGAGAGATCTTGCTCGCTGGGCTGTTCTCGCTCACTGTACCTGATTCGTACGGGATCGATCGGGTACGGTGTGTGTACAGGATCGATCGGGTACGGTGTGTGTACGGGATCGATCGGGTACGGTGTGTGTACAGGATCGATCGGGTACGGTGTGTGTACGGGATCGATCGGGTACGGTGTGTGTACAGGATCGATCGGGGACAGTGTGTGTACGATCGGGGACGGTGTGTGTACGATCGGGGACGGTGTGTGTACGATCGGGGATGGTGTGTGTACGGGATCGATCGGGTACGGTGTGTGTACGGGATCGATCGGGGACGGTGTGTGTACGGGATCGATTGGGTACGGTGTGTGTACGGGATCGATTGGGTACGGTGTGTGTACAGGATCGATCGGGTACGGTGTGTGTACGGGATCGATTGGGTACGGTGTGTGTACGATCGGGTACGGTGTGTGTACGGGATCGATCGGGTACGGTGTGTGTACGATCGGGGACGGTGTGTGTACGATCGGGGACGGTGTGTGTACGGGATCGATCGGGGATGGTGTGTGTACGGGATTGATCGGGGACGGTGTGTGTATGGGATCAATCGGGGACGGTGTGTGTACGATCGGGGACGGTGTGTGTATGGGATCGATCGGGGACGGTGTGTGTACGGGATCGATTGGGTACGGTGTGTGTACGATCGGGGACGGTGTGTGTACGGGATCGATCGGGTACGGTGTGTGTACGATCGGGTACGGTGTGTGTATGGGATCGGGTACGGTGTGTGTATGGGATCGATTGGGTACGGTGTGTGTACGATCGGGTACGGTGTGAGTATGGGATCGATTGGGTACGGTGTGTGTACGATCGGGTATGGTGTGTGTATGGGATCGATTGGGTACGGTGTGTGTATGGGATCGGGTACGGTGTGTGTATGGGATCGATTGGGTACGGTGTGTGTACGATCGGGGACGGTGTGTGTACGATCGGGTACGGTGTGTGTACCATCGGGGACGGTGTGTGTACGATCGGGGACGGTGTGTGTACCATCGGGGACGGTGTGTGTACGATCGGGGACGGTGTGTGTACCATCGGGGACGGTGTGTGTACCATCGGGGACGGTGTGTGTACGATCGGGGACGGTGTGTGTACGATCGGGGACGGTGTGTGTACCATCGGGGACGGTGTGTGTACGATTGGGGACGGTGTGTGTACCATCAGGGACGGTGTGTGTACGATCGGGGACGGTGTGTGTACGATCGGGGACGGTGTGTGTATGGGATCGGGGACGGTGTGGTTTGGTGATGGCAGTTCCCCCCTCTGACGGTTCCTGTGGTATCGGTCGAAGTGTCTTCGTGTTTTGAGTTGTTACTCGGTGCCGGGATGGTCCCGGTTGGTTTCTGGGGTTGGGTTTTTGAGGTTCTTGCTGTTGGTGTTCTCAGTTTGAACAAGGCCCACATTCCCAAGGTGTTTGTTCTGAGGCGCTCTCTCTGCCTGTTCTGGGGTCAGTCCCTTGTTAGGCCTCCCCCATCTCGGATGGCCTGTCTCCTGATGGTCCTCCCTCTTGGTTTGGGGGGGTCTTGTGAGTCTTGGTTCCGAAGTTGCTCCTGTGAGATTGGGGCTAACCGTTACACCGACTGTGGGCTCCATTATCTCCAAACCTTGGCGTCTCATTGTTGGGTTCATGTCGATGTTGTCTTTGAGGTCATTTCACTTTCTGATTGTTAGACTGTAATTGGTGTTGAGTCGTGAGCCCTTTGTCAGTAACTCCATCCTGCCTGAGCTGTGTGCCCAGGAGCTGTCCGGGGGCTGGAGTCGGTTAGTTCTGATTGGTTGGGTCAGGGGTGAGGTCTGCTTCACTCCCTCCCCCACCGACGCTCAGGAGCAGCAGTGTGTCCTCTCCACAAGATGCACCGTAGAAATTCATCAAAAATCCTCCGACCCATGGCCACTTCTATCCAGAAGGACAGAGGCAGCAGATCCATGGGAACACCACCCCCTGCAAGTTCCTCTCCGAGCCCCTCACCATCCTGACTTGGGAATACATCACCGTTCCTTTACTGTCACTGGGTCCGAATCCTGGAATTCCCTCCGTAGAGCACATGGATTAGAGTGATTCAAGAAGCAGACAGCTTACTGCCACAAACCCACAAAACAGGCCATTCAGCCCCTCAGGACTCCTCGGTCATTCAATAACCACATCCAATTGGAAACTCAAACCCACATTTCAACCATCCCCAATCAACTTTTACCCTCTTGCTAATCAAGGATTTATCACCTCTGCCTTAAAAAATATTCAAGTACTCAGCTTTCGCCATCTTCCCAGGGAGAAAGTTCCAAAGGTCAAAGGATTCTTCACCAAGAAGGGAAAAGAGGGTTATTGGAAAACACTGGAAAGGGGATGTGAGGAATGTCAGATCAGCCGGTCTGTCCTGCCCCTTTCCCACTCCTTCCGCTCTGAACTCTCACAACCCTTTGTGAATAAAGGAGTTCACCTCATCTCTGTTTTAACCCATTATTACTCAGTGAGTCCATCGGCCTCGATTCTCCCACAAGGGGAAGCATCCTTCCCACACCCACCACTCAGCTTCTGATACGTTCCAACCAAATCCCCTGTGAAGCTCTTCCACACTGTTCTCTTGCTGCTCCTTGTTGTGCATTAACCAGCAGTGTATCGGTGTCCCTCGCGGTCCGTCCGTCCGTCCACACCACCCATTCTCACCTCGATCTCGAGTCTGTTCCTTGGCCATGCTCACTGGTCTGGTAGCACCGTGACCCCCAGCAGGTGTGTGATGCGCTTGGCTTTGTTCCTCGGGGAATTGAGTACAAGAGTCAGGATGTCATGCTGCAGCTTTGTAGGGCTTTGGTTAGGCCACACCGAGAGTATTGTGTTCAATTCTGGGCACCACATTCCAGGAAGGATGGGGGAGCTTTGGAGAGGGTATAGAAGGGGTTTCCCAGGATGCTGCCTGGATTAGAGGGTATGAAGTGTAAGGAGACGCTGGAAAAACTCGGGTTGTTTCCTGCGGAGCTGTGGAGACTGAGGGGAGACTTGATAAATGTTTATACAATTATGCACAGATAGGGTTGACAATTGGAGTCCTTTTCCCAGAGTTGAAATGTCTCAAACTAGGTGCCATGCATTTGGGGGTGAGAGGGGAAAAGCTCAAAGGAGATGTGAAGGATATGTTTTTTACCCAGAGAGTGGTAGGAGTTTGGAACGCACTGCGAGAGGTGGTGGCAGAGGAAGATATGGTCGGGGCATTTAAGAGAGTTTTAGATAAGCCCATGGATATACATGAAATGGAAGGATATGAACCAAGGGCAGGCAGGAGGGATTAGTTTATTTTGGTGTCATGTTTGCGATGGGCTGAAGGGCCTGTTGTTGTGCTGCACAGTTCTATGTTCTGTATTCAAACATTCCTGAAGAAGGGCTCAATCCCGAAACGTTGATTCTCCTGCTCCTCGGATGCTGCCTGACCTGCTGTGCTTTTCCAGCACCACCCTCCCGACTCTGATCTCCAGCATCTGCAGTCCTCACTGTCTCCTATGTTCTATGTAACACTGGAATTGAGGGAGTACGAATTCCAGTGACATTTACAAACTCTGTCACCTGCAGATCATCAGGATCACCAAATTCCAATTGTATAGTTTTTCTGAAGGGGATTGCTGTGTCATACCAAGATCTTTGTCTTTTCGTCAGTTTGCGAACTCTGTGCTATTCTGCAGCTGGAGTTTGATTTTCAGACAATCCTGTTACCTCCATGAAGTCCTACCTTGTGTCTGATGTGGTCTCCCTCTGACCCAGAGTCTGCCACCAGGTATGAAATCTGTTTCCATATCTTCTCAATGTGCTGATTAATCCTGTTACTGTTGAGCTGTGTTAAATCAGTATCATTGCTTGTGTGATTGTCCCTTTAGTTTGTATCGTTACATTCACAAATGTTGTACTAAATTGAACGACTGGAGTTTGCTGGATTCAGACTCACAGAATTGTTCCCGGGCAAAAGCAGCTCATTGTCTCTGCCCCATACTCTGGATAAAAGTCTCTTTTTCAGGTCCTGGTTACAAATCTGCACAACTGTCAGATTTTCCAACTTCTTCAATATATCTGTAGATTGTCTTACTGGGTATTCTCAACTGATTTACTGCTTTTAAGTTTTTTTAAATTCTGAAGGGAGAATATAGAGTTAGGCGGGATTTTAAAAAGGAGGTCCTCAAAGGTAGTAATATCTGGATTACTCCCAGTGCCATGAGTGAGTGAGGGCAGGAATAGGAGGATAGAGCAGATGAATGTATGGTTGGTGTATGGGAGAAGGATTCACATTTTTGGATCATTGGAATCTCTTTTGGGGTAGAAGTGACCTGTACAAGAAGGACGGCTGGCACCTGAATTGGAAGGGGACTAATATACTGGCAGGGAGATTTGTTAGAGCTGCTCGGGAGGATTTAAACGAGTAAGGGGAGGTGGGACCCAGGGAGATAGTGAGGAAAGAGATCGATCTGAGACGGGTACAGCTGAGAACAGAAGTGAGTCAAACAGTCAGGGCAGGCAGGGACAAGGTAGGACTAATAAATTAAACTGCATTTATTTCAATGCAAGGGGCCTAACAGGGAAGGCAGATAAACTCCGGGCATGGTTAGGACATGGGACTGGGATATCATAGCAATTACAGAAACATGGCTCAGGGATGGGCAGGACTGGCAGCTTAATGTTCCAGGATACAAATGCTACAGGAAGGATAGAAAGGGAGGCAAGAGAGGAGGGGGAGTGGTGTTTTTGATAAGGGATAGTATTACAGCTGTGCTGAGGGAGGATATTCCCGGAAATACATCCAGGGAAGTTATTTGGGTGGAACTGAGAAATAAGACAGGGATGATCACCTTATTGGGATTGTGTTATAGACCCCCTAATAGTCAGAGGGAAATTGCAAAACAAACCTGTAAGGAGATCTCAGCTATCTGTAAGAATAATAGGGTGGTTATGGTAGCGGATTTTAACTTTCCAAACATTGACTGGGATTGCCATAGTGTTAAAGGTTAAGATGGAAAGGAATTTGTTAAGTGTGTACAAGACAATTTTCTGATTCAGTTTGTGGATGTACCTACTAGAGAAGGTGCAAAACTTGACCTACTCTTGGGAAATAAGGCAGGGCAGGTGACAGAGGTGTCAGTGGGGGAGCACTTTGGAGACAGCAACCATAATATTATTGGATTTATAATAATGATGGAAAAGGATAGACCAGATCTAAAAGTTGAAGTTCTAAATTGGAGAAAGGCCAATTTTGACAGCATTAGGCAAGAACTTTCGAAAGCTGATTGGAGGCAGATGTTCGCAGGTAAAGGGACAGCTGGAAAATGGGAAGTCTTCAGAAATGAGATAACAAGAATCCAGAGAAAGTATATTCCTGTCAGGGTAAAAGGGAAGGCTGGTAGGTATAGGGAATGCTGGATGACTAAAGAAATTGAGGGCTTGGTTAAGAAAAAGAAAGAAGCATATGTCAGGTATAGACAGGATAGATCAAGTGAATCCTTAGAGTATAAAGGAAGTAGGAGTGTTGAGTACAGGAGTTGGGAGGTCATGTTGTGGCTGTACAGGACATTGGTTAGGCCACTATTGGAGTATTGTGTGCAATTCTGGGGTGGGGTGTCCAGAACTAGAGGGCATAGGTTTAGGGTGAGAGGGGAAGATATAAAAGAGACCTAAGGGGCAACCTTTTTCACACAGGGGGTGGTACGTGTATGGAATGAGCTGCCGGAGGATGTGGTGGAGGCTGGTACAATGACAGCATTTAAGAGGCATCTGGATGGGTATATGAATAGGAAGGGTTTGGAGGGATATGGGCCGGGTGCTGGCAGGTGGGACTAGATTGGGTTGGGATATCTGGTCGGCATGGACGGGTTGGACCAAAGGGTCTGTTTCCATGTTGTACATCTCTATGACTGTAAATGTGTTTTTTGATAATACTTTATCTCTGCTGAGAGGGTGGTGCTGGAATAGCACAGATGGTCAGGCAGCATCCGAGGAGCAGGAGAATCGATGTTTCAGGCATAAACCCTTCATTAGGAAAATCCTGCTCCTCGGATGCTGCCTGACCTGCTGTGCTTTTCCAGCACCACCCTCTCGGCTCTGATCTCCAGCAGCTGCAGTCCTCACTTTCTCCCCCCTCTGCTCACTGTCTCCCCCCTGTACTGGATCTCTGTACTGCTCACTGGGCTCTCTCATCTTTTTCAGAGTGTCCCCACTTTAGTTTGAAAACGATCCGAGTGGTGGCTGCCCATTTTGTCTGGGTTTTCCCACTTTCTGCAGCCAAGATAGAGTTTTCCCAACTCTCCCTGTCTTCCGCCATCTACAACACAAATCTTTTCCGCATGTACATTCAAATAAAAGCTGTGACCTTTATAAACCGTGCTGTTGGAATTATGGATTAATTACTGGGCAGGACCTATGTTTGATCGTGAATTTTCCTGATTTTTCTTCTGCTTGACTCTTTGGTTAGATTCCTTAAAATGAACCAGGTTTCAGTTTAAAGAAAATCTGAAGCCTTCTCAATTCTCTGCCCATGGCCTAGATTTCTCTGCTCTCCTTCACTCACCTTCTCTCCTGCCCCAGTGCTAATTACCATCTTCCAAGTGACGTTTTGCCTCCAGCGTGCTGAGTTTACCTGTTGGCTGTTTCTCTGAAAGCTGCAGGCTCTGTCCACAATCCTCGCACTGCCCTTGGATGGCTATCCGTCTCATCTTAAAGTGGCAATGCTCTTAAAGTGGTACACCTCACTTTATTGAAACTTTCTCTTTAATCCTGGAATTTCTGGATTTCTTGTCCTCACTGTGAGCCTGCTACCTTCTGTTATTTACCCCCCACCTCCCCTCCCCCATCAGTGTGAGGAAATGGGGTGGATCCTCCTGTGTTTTTTCTTTGACTTAGTCAATTTGCTGATTAAGGAGAAAAATAGACAACAGGAGAGTATTGACAGAGTGGCACTGTCCTTTGTGGGCGGCACGGTGGCACAGCGGTTATCATTGTTGCCTCACAGCGCCAGAGACCGGGTTCAATTCCCGCCTCAGGCGACTGACTATGTGGAGTTTGCACATTCTCCCCATGTCTGCGTGGGTTTCCTCCGGGTGCTCCAGTTTCCTCCCACAGTCCAAAGATGTGCGGGTCAGGTGAATTGGCCATGGGAATTTCCATGGGAATTTGCCTGTAGTGTTGGGTAAGGGGTAAATGTAGAGGTTAGGGTGGGTTGCGCTTCGGCGGGTCGGTGTGGACTTGTTGGGCCGAAGGGCCTGTTTCCACACTGTAAGTAATCTAATCTAACACTCCCTGGAGCGGAGAGGAAAGACTCCCTAAACAAATGCCCTCCCTCACATACGCAGGGTAATTGTTTTCCCTCAAACTACTCAAAGTGGAGAACCATCCATGAAGGTGCACCCACTTCGAACATCATCGAGGGAAGCGTGTGGTAGTTAGACACAAGCAGCAGAAATACCCCCTGCCCCACCCCCACCTCCTCAAATACCACCTGCCCCACCCCCACCTCCTCAAATACTCCCTGCCCCCACCCCCGCCTCCTCAAATACCCCTTGCCCCACCCCCACCTCCTCAAATATCCCCTGCCCCACCCCACCTCCTCAAATACCACCTACCCTACCACCACCTCCTCAAATACCACCTACCCTACCACCACCTCCTCAAATACCACCTACCCTACCCCCACCTCCTCAAATACACCTGCCCCACCCCACCTCCTCAAATACCACCTGCCCCACCCCACCTCCTCAAATACCACCTACCCTACCACCACCTCCTCATATACCCCCTGCCCCCACCCCCACCTCCTCAAATACACCTGCCCCACCCCCATCTCCTCAAATACCACCTGCTGCATCTCTCACCTTCTCAAATACCACCTGTCCCACCTCAAATACCCCTGCCCCTCCACCTCCTGAAATACCACCTGTCCCACCCCCCTCCTCATGTACCACCTGCCCCCACCCCCACCTCCTCAAAAACCCTACCCCCCAAAGTGGCAGTCTTTGTGCAGTTGCAGTGCCCACCCCCCCTCCAGAGGGGCAGTAGCCATCCCTGCCCCTGAGGGGCTGTCAGAGCAGAGAGAAAGGCCCATATTCCCACGGCCCAGACCCTCGCTCGGGGGAGATGGGCTCACATCCCACAACAACAAATGCTGATATTTACATCATTAAATGGTTCAGTCACAGTGGTGGCCATTTGGCCCATCATGTCTATCCTGGCTCCTGAAAGAGCTACCCAGCTGGTCCCATTCTCCCACCCTATATCTGTATTCTTCTAAATTCATCACTTTCAAATGTATATCCAGCTGTCTTTTGAAACCTTCGATGGAATCCACCCCCGCCCCAGTCCCAGGCAATACTGTCCAAATCCCAACAGCTCTGAGTGAAAAGTTTCTCCTCATCTCACTCCTAGCTCTCTCGCTGACAATGTTGAAATTGTGACCCCCTAGTTACTGACATACCAACTCATAGGAACAGAATAACCTTCTTCACGCTGTCAAAATCGTTCATAATTTTGAACACCTCAATAAGGTCAGCTCCTCATCTTCTCTGCTCTCAGGTGGAAAAGCCCAATCTCTTGAATCTTTCCTTGTGACGAAACTCTCTCACTCCTGGGATTATTCTAGTAAATCTTGTTTGAACTCTCTCTGGGGCTTGAACATCCGTCTGGTGCCCAGAACCGAACACAGTGCTCCAATTATGCCCTGACCAATGATCTGTGGAGATGTGACATCACTTCCTTGCTTATATGCTCTTTGTCTCTATTTATAAACCCAAGGATCCTATAAACCTTCTTAATAACTGTTTCAGGTGGACTCACCACCTTCAGAGAATCTTACACACGAACCCCAAGGTCTCTCTGCCCCTGGCCACCCCTCTGGGTTGTCCCATCAAACCTGGATTGTCTCTGTGTTTATTTTACCAAAACACATTACCTCACATTCCTCTGCGCTGACGTCCATCTGCAGGTGTCTGCCAATTGGCCAACTTGTCAGTGCCCTCAGCACCTATCTCCAAACTGTTGCTATAAATCAGAATAAGCCAGGGTCCAACACGGACCCCAGGGGAACAACACTCATCCCCAGTCAGAGAAATGCCCACCTCTACCCACCGTCTGGATCCGATCTTTGAGCCTCCAATCCTTGCTGCCAAGGGCCCAGAAATCCCAAACCTTTCTCATGTTCACCAACCCGTCACCTTTCTGAAAGTCCAAATATACCACATCCACAGCACCCACCCTCACCCACTGCCTGGGTCACCTCCTCAAAGAACTCAATGACTTTTGTCAGCCATGACTAGGTCGCACTGGCTGGCATGAAGTTATTTTCTCTCAGTGTATATTTACTTTGTTCTGGCCTCCATCAGTTTTCCCACAAATGATGTCAACGCAGAAGGCCATCAGGTATCGGAGCAGAAGGAGGCCACTCGGCCCATTGAATCTGCTCTGTCATTCAGTCGTGGCTGATACGTTTCTCATATCTATTCTACTGCCTCTCCCCGTAATGTTTGATCATCTTACTCATCAGAACCCTATCTATCTCTGTCTGAAGGACACAGCTCTCTGTGGCAATGAGTTCCACAGAGTCTCCACCCTCTGGCTGAAGAATTTCCTCCTCAGCTCAGTTTGAAAGGGCCGTCCCTTTACCCTGGCTGTGCCCGCGGGTCCTGGTCTCTCTGACTGGTGGGAGTGTCTTCAGGAAGATGGCGGCAGGGCGGGCGGAGTTCCTCTGCTCCACCAGTTCCTTTTTAAAACCGTAGAATCCCCACTGTGTGCAAACAGGCCATTTGGCCCAATAAGTCCCCACTGACCCTCTGAAGAGTATCCCACCCAGACCCATTGCCCTACCCTATTATTCTACATTTCCCCCTGACTAAAGCACCTAATCTACACATCCCTGAACACTATGAGCAATTTAGCGTGGCCAATTCACCTGACCCGCACATCTTTGGACTGTGGGAGGAAACCCACACAGACACGGGGAGAACGTGCAAACTCCACACAGTCAGTCACCCGAGGCTGGAATCGAACCTGGGACCCTGGTGCTGTGAGGCAGCGGTGCCAACCACTGAGACGCCATTTTCTTTTCTTCTTTCTTTATTTCATCTCCTTTTCAGCCGATCTTTCTTCCTGACGTTGTAACTTCTGAACGTACCCAGAGGGGACAGAGAGGACCGACATTGGTCAGACCCAGAGGTGACCCTGTGACTGGGCTGGGCGTGGGAGCCAAGTCCAGGGGTGAGTCCTGGATCAGAGGCCGGTGTAGGGGGAGAGTCCAGGGGTGAGTCCTGGATCAGAGGCAGGTGTAGGGGGAGAGTCCAGGGGTGAGTCCTGGATCAGAGGCCGGTGTAGGGGGAGAGTCCAGGGGTGAGTCCTGGATCAGAGGCAGGTGTAGGGGGAGAGTCCAGGGGTGAGTCCTGGATCAGAGGCAGGTGTAGGGGGAGAGTCCAGGGGTGAGTCCTGGATCAGAGGCCGGTGTAGGGGGAGAGTCCAGGGGTGAGTCCTGGATCAGAGGCAGGTGTAGGGGGAGAGTCCAGGGGTGAGTCCTGGATCAGAGGCAGGTGTAGGGGGAGAGTCCAGGGGTGAGTCCTGGATCAGAGGCAGGTGTAGGGGGAGAGTCCAGGGGTGAGTCCTGGATCAGAGGCCGGTACAGGGGGAGAGTCCAGGGGTGAGTCCTGGATCAGAGGCCGGTGTAGGGGGAGAGTCCAGGGGTGAGTCCTGGATCAGAGGCAGGTGTAGGGGGAGAGTCCAGGGGTGAGTCCTGGATCAGAGGCCGGTGTAGGGGGAGAGTCCAGGGGTGAGTCCTGGATCAGAGGCAGGTGTAGGGGGAGAGTCCAGGGGTGAGTCCTGGATCAGAGGCCGGTACAGGGGGAGAGTCCAGGGGTGAGTCCTGGATCAGAGGCAGGTGTAGGGGGAGAGTCCAGGGGTGAGTCCTGGATCAGAGGCCGGTGTAGGGGGAGAGTCCAGGGGTGAGTCCTGGATCAGAGGCAGGTGTAGGGGGAGAGTCCAGGGGTGAGTCCTGGATCAGAGGCCGGTGTAGGGGGAGAGTCCAGGGGTGAGTCCTGGATCAGAGGCAGGTGTAGGGGGAGAGTCCAGGGGTGAGTCCTGGATCAGAGGCAGGTGTAGGGGGAGAGTCCAGGGGTGAGTCCTGGATCAGAGGCAGGTGTAAGGGGAGAGTCCAGGGGTGAGTCCTGGATCAGAGGCAGGTGTAGGGGGAGAGTCCAGGGGTGAGTCCTGGATCAGAGGCAGGTGTAGGGGGAGAGTCCAGGGGTGAGTCCTGGATCAGAGGCCGGTGTAGGGGGAGAGTCCAGGGGTGAGTCCTGGATCAGAGGCAGGTGTAGGGGGAGAGTCCAGGGGTGAGTCCTGGATCAGAGGCAGGTGTAGGGGGAGAGTCCAGGGGTGAGTCCTGGATCAGAGGCAGGTGTAGGGGGAGAGTCCAGGGGTGAGTCCTGGATCAGAGGCCGGTGTAGGGGGAGAGTCCAGGGGTGAGTCCTGGATCAGAGGCAGGTGTAGGGGGAGAGTCCAGGGGTGAGTCCTGGATCAGAGGCCGGTGTAGGGGGAGAGTCCAGGGGTGAGTCCTGGATCAGAGGCAGGTGTAGGGGGAGAGTCCAGGGGTGAGTCCTGGATCAGAGGCAGGTGTAGGGGGAGAGTCCAGGGGTGAGTCCTGGATCAGAGGCCGGTGCGGAAGGAGAAATTCAAGCCAGAGGCCAGGGTAGGAGGCAAGTCCTGGACTTGAGGCTGCTGTAGCAGGGGAGGTGAGGCCCTTGTGGACTGGAAGCAAGGCCTCAGGATTTGAAGCCCAGTCTGGTCTGGAAGCTCGGTACTGGCACAGACTGGGTGAAAAGAACAGCATTTTGAGTAATTTTTAAACATTATTTTCCTCTGCTGGACTTTATTATTCTTTAAAACCTGTAACAAACACCTAAGTATCTGTACCTAAGTATCCTGCATCGAACATGGCAGCATAGGCAGCAACATTGCACTTATTCGGTTCTGCTCTTGTATTCCATCCCTGCTGCGATTCTGTAAGTTTCAATCAGATTCCCCTTCATCCCCCCAAGTACAGACCCAGGGTCCTCACACAACAAGCCCTTCATCCCCAGGATCATGTTTGTAAACCCCCTCTGGGACCCCCTCCAACACCAGCACATCCTTCCTTAGATACGGGGCCCAAAACTGCGCACAATATTCCAAACGCTGTCTGACCAGAGCCTTATCCAGCCCCAGCAGGACATCCCGGTGTTGTAGTCCATTGAGATGAATACCAACATTGCATTTACCTTCCTAACTGCCAACAGAACCCGTACGTTAACCTGAAGAGAATCCTCAACCTGGACTCCATTTGTCATTTAGATTTCCGATGTCTTTCCCCAAGAAATTAGTCTAAGCATCTATTCTTCCTCCCAAAATCCATAGCTTCACACTTTCCCACATTGTATTCCATCTGCCACTCCTTTGCCCACTCTCCTCCCTGTCCAGGTCCTTCTGCAGCCCCCCCCCTCAGCTCCTCTCCACCACCCACCCCTCCACCTGGTTTTGTGTCATCTGTAAACACAGCAACAATGTGAATAGCTGTGATCGTAGCCCTCACTCCCATGAGACTCCACTAGTCACTGGCTGCCATCCTGAAAAAGACCTCTTCATTCCCACTCCCTGCCTTCTGCCTGCCAGCCAATCCTCTATCTATGCCAGTACCTTGCCCCTAATACCAAGCTGAAAAATGTGTTGCTGGAAAAGCGCAGCAGGTCAGGCAGCATCCAAGGAGCAGGAGAATCCTGAACAAGGGCTCATGCCTGAAACGTCGATTTTCCTGCTCTTTGGATGCTGCCTGACCTGCTGCGCTTTTCCAGCAAAACATTTTCCAGCTCTGACCTGCAGCATCTGCAGTCCTCACTTTCTCCGAATACCAAGCTGACAGGTCTGTCCTTTCCTCAATTATCATTTACCGTTTCCTTAAACAACTGTGTCACATTCACAATCTTTCCATCGCCCAGAACTAAGCCTGTGTTCACAGAGGCCTAGAAAATTTGGGGATCTTAATCCTTGACTGTTTTTTATCCTTCTCCAATCTCCATAATTTTCTTTGAACCTTATGGGCGGCACGGTGGCACAGTGGTTAGCACTGCTCCCTCACAGCGCCAGAGACCCAGTTCAATTCCCGCCTCAGGCGACTACACTGTGTGGAGTTTGCACGTTCTCCCCGTGTCTGCATGGGTTTCCTCCGGGTGCTCCGGTTTCCTCCCACAGTCCAAAGATGTGCGGGTCAGGTGAATTGGCCATGCTAAATTGCCCGTAGTGTTAGGTCAGGGGTATGGGTGGGTTGCACTTCGGCAGGTCGGTGTGGACTTGTTGGGCTGAAGGGCTGTAAGTAAGTAAGTAATCTAAATCCTTATTATGTTATGATCGCTATTTCCAAGTGCTCCCTGCTCTGCTGTTCTCTCATTGGTCTGCCTCACTCCCTTGGAACAGATCCAACCTGTCCCTGGTAGCACTGGAAATGCACTCTTCCACACCACACGGCTGGTTCTCTCCTTCTATATTCCATGCTGTCCCCTTCTCCCGGTCTATCCTAGAGTAATTATCTCATTCCTACTGAATCCTGCTGACAAATACAACACCCTCTTCCCCATTATTGAGAGGTTTATAATAAATACCCAGCACAGTCACTGCCCCATTCCTGTTTCTCCAATTGTTTGGATTCTAATTTCAGGAACGGGATTGTGTTCAAAGGCAATGATCCCACCTTTGACCAAGCCAGCTCCAGCTCCAGCTCCAGCTCCAGCTCCAGCTCCAGCTCCAGCTCCTGCTCTTTTACCCAGCCTGTTTCTCCAAAACGCCCAAGATCCCGGATCTTCGGTGTTAAGTCCCGTTCTGGTTTGACACATATTTCTGTCAAAGTTACAGTGTCATATTCTCCGGACTAATTCCTGTTTCCAGTTCCCCAGCTTGGATCACAATCCTCAACCTACTTACAAACAATTTAACCCCGACCTTTATCGTCTTCTTGCTCACTCGAAGGTGATTCCTTTTTGAATTTACTGTCAACACTCTTACATCCGTTACCCTGTTCCTCATCTTCCCATATCTCCCCTCACTGCTCCTTCCAAAGCTAGGTACATGAGTCAGCCCACCCCCAGCAGCCTGACTGGTTTCAGTCCACCCCCACGACCCTGTTTACCCTCTTGGATTTGTTCCATTTCTGCTCAGGTGAAGCCCATCTCCTCTCAGGAGCCCTGTCCTTTCCTAAATGTGATCCCAATGTCTCAAAAACCTAAACCACTCCCTTTAGACCATCGCTCAGGCGAGGTATTGCCCTCCCTCGGCCCAGGGGTGAGGCTGGGAGTACACCGAGGATTTCGGAGATCATTGCCTTCGACATTCTGCATTTCAACTTTGTCCCCGATTCCTGAAACCAATCCTGCCTGAGCCCCCAAGCAATCCCTCCGCGTTCCCACAGGATCCACTCCCTCCCTATCCCTCCCCTGATCCCACATGATCCCCTCCCCCTGATCCCACATGATCCCCTCCCTCCCTATCCCTCCCCGATCCCACATGATCCACTCCCTCTGATCCCACAGGATCCACTCCCTCCCTATCCCTCCCCCTGATCCCACAGGATCCACTCCCTCCCTATCCCTCCCTCTGTGATCCCACAGGATCCACTCCCTCCCTGTCCCTCCCTCTGATCCCACATGATCCACTCCCTCTGATCCCACAGGATCCACTCCCTCCCTATCCCTCCCTCTGATCCCACAGGATCCACTCCCTCTGATCCCACATGATCCACTCCCTCCCTATCTCTCCCTCTGATCCCACATGATCCACTCCCTGTGTTTCCGGATGTTTATCCAGTTATCCCGTTATGCCCTGAGTATTTACACTCGGGGTCAGTAGATGTTACAGGCCTCACAATCCCATCCTCGTCCGTCTATCCCTGGAGCTACTGTCTCACCCACAGGTCCACCTTTCTCGTCTGCCTCCCAGACCCTATCCCCTTTCCCAGGACAGGTTCAGGCAGCGGGAGACTGAGATATTCCCGCGGGACATCCAGTCCTTCCTCAGTGAAGTAGGTATCTAACATTTCCGACAGCTCCAATTCAATGGATACATCTACAATCCTTAAAACGTCCGAGTGTTAGTGATCGTGAACACAAAACTGTCACCGACTGTGGGAAATGGGAGGGAACTCTCTGGTCATTGCCCAGTCTGACCTACACGTGACTCCAGACTCATAGCAACGTGACTGTGAACTGCCCCCGAGTGGGTGTCTTAGTGGGGCAATTAGGGATGGACAACAACTCCTTGCCTTCCCCGTGATGCTGACTTAGCAAGACAGCGAAACAGTGAAGGACATTTGAGAACGGTGAGAGAATGCAGGGCAATGGAGGCATTTTGCAAATTCCAAAGAGCTTGCAGATGTAATGATGGGCTGAGTTGCCTCATTTCCTCCTCCATTATTCTGGGCTTTTAAACAAAGTTGTGACAGAGAATAAAACATTTTCTCGTCACCCTGTGGTGTTTCAGTTCTGATGTTTCCAGCAGATTGCTCTATCATTTGTGGAGATTGCTCGACATTGTTTGAGGGTTCGAGAGTCTGCGCCGAGTCAGGGAGCAGGTTCCCGAAAGAGAAACTTTCTACAGAAGCTGCATCGCTTCAGCCGTCCTCCCCAGCCGGCACATCACCACACCACCGGAGCTCATAAAGTATTGACATTCATCTTTGAATTAGCTGTTTGCAGAGAGCGCCAACAAATTCAAAATTATAAAGTACTTATCTCCACAAAAAAGCTTTAAGTGCGCTCAGAAAATAAAACAAAATATCAGGAAAGAATATTAAGTTTGGAGGAATTGAAAGTTTCCCACTTGTAAATTGGAACAAGATTTCCTGAGGGAGTCAGGTACCAAATTGTTAATTACATCTTTGAAAGGCGTGCTCCCAGTGGGTTCAGCTCGGAACGGCTTTCGCTAATGAAGCAATGAGGTTTCTCTCTTTCTCAGGCGTCGTTATTCATCCTGCGCCTCAGCTTCCTCCTTTTCCTACAACAATGCGGCCCTGGGACCTGGCATCCTCCAGGGGACGCGGCCCAGGGCAGAGCTCTGAGCGGAGCAGGAGCACACTTGTAAATATGAAAGGGTGAGATAAGGCAGTGCCAGAGACAAGGGACCTGCACCATCCCTGCGGATATCAAGAAATTTGCAGCTCTTTTTGAAAGAGATGGATGAGATTAAATTCCTCCCGTTTTCTTATTGACGGTCTGAGATGAAAAGGAAGTTGTCATTGCCATTGACTCTGGAGTCTGTGTTTGCCGTGGGACACGGTAACCGTGGAAACTTCAGCAGCAACCTCCCACCCAGCCTGGTCCAAAAGGTGACGTGGTCAGGTCAGATCAGAGCTCCACGAGGCAGAGAGTTTAACCAGCCTTCCACAGGCCCCACTCTGACAGCCTTCTACAGGCCGCACTCTGACAGCCTTCCACAGGCCGCACTCTGACAGCCTTCCACAGGCCCCACTCTGACAGCCTTCCACAGGCCCCACTCTGACAGCCTTCTACAGGCCGCACTCTGACAGCCTTCCACAGGCCCCACTCTGACAGCCTTCCACAGGCCCCACTCTGACAGCCTTCTACAGGCCGCACTCTGACAGCCTTCTACAGGCCGCACTCTGACAGCCTTCTACAGGCCCCACTCTGACAGCTCTCCAGGCCGCACTCTGACAGCCTTCTACAGGCCCCACTCTGACAGCTCTACAGGCAGGCCCCACTCTGACAGCCTTCTACAGGCCCCACTCTGACAGCTCTACAGGCCCCACTCTGACAGCTCTACAGGCCCCACTCTGACAGCCTTCCACAGGCCCCACTCTGACAGCCTTCCACAGGCCCCACTCTGACAGCTCTACAGGCCGCACTCTGACAGCCTTCTACAGGCCCCACTCTGACAGCTCTACAGGCCCCACTCTGACAGCTCCACAGGCCCCACTCTGACAGCTCTACAGGACCCACTCTGACAGCTCTACAGGCCCCACTCTGACAGCTCTACAGACAATGTGAATAAAAATCACAACTTTGGAAATTAAACCGAGCTTCTTGTCCAAGCTCCCAGTTCGAACTGCACTGAGGAAACCCTGGGGAGGGGAGAGGGGTATCGAGAGCTGGGGCAGGAACATAGACTCCAGAATATACAATGAACACTCCACTCCAGTATAACCTGCCTCATGGCCATCGATGGTCAGTAAGAGGGAGAGAGAGCTTTAGTGGCCAAAGGGATGCGAGCATATGGAGTAGGATGGGTTTGGTAGATTGACCTTGATGATCAGTCCTGATCCTGTTGAGTGGGGAAGCAGACTGGAGGGGCTGAATGGCCCCCCATTCCCTTCTTCTGGAGAACTCCCCTCCCCCCTTCACCTCCCCAGTGCAGTGGAATAGTTCCCTTTGTCAACAAACCCTTTAGTCAGAGGATTCCATGGCCATTCAGCCCATTGTGTTTCTCCGGCTAGCACCCAGCCGAACACCAGCTGTCGCCCTGTTGCTGCAGATCCTTTAAAAGGTGACCCCGGTGGGTCCCTCCCTCCACTACCCTTTGGGCTTTAGATACCTGACCCCAAAACCTCGGGGAATAACCATCATTCTCCCAACAACCTGAAACGGGGCCAACTGCTCACTCCTGTGTTAACAGAGGACAGCGACACCTCCCTGCTCTCTCTATCCCAGCTCTCGTTATACAATTCCCCCCAGGCTCCTTGTTTCCGAAGAAAACACTCCCAGCGCTGTCCAATTGTGGCTCATTGCTCAATGGTCTGATGTTGTGAATGTGATTGTGGATCTCCTCTCACACTCACTCCTCCCTGGAATGTAGTAGGTCCAGCTGGACCCAGCCTCGGAGTAACGTTACACAGCCCTCTTTGCTCTTGGTTCCTGTACCTCCACTCATGAAGGCGTAGATTTTGTAGAACTCCCTTACCCATTCAGGAATCTGGGACCATGCTCTCTGACCTCTCTTTGTTCCTCTACACTCTCCCACTCTTTCAGGATTTTTAATTATCTTCAAACTTCTTAATCATGCCTCACATATTTAAATCTGAATCATTGGTAGTTACCACAAACCGCACAGGAGCCAGTTCTGAGCACGGAGAACCCCCCCATTATTCACAGCCCTCTCCATCACACGAACGCATCAACAGTTACCCCCCGTTTCCCATCTCTGAGACCAGTTTGAATTCTGCTTTGACTTTTCCGATGAGTCTGCTGTGGTACCGCGCTGAACACAAATGGCAGGCTGTGACCAGGAGTGGCCCACAAGGATCTGTGTTCGACCCTCAATTTGCCACATTATTAACAACTTGGATAATGGCAGAGAGAGGCGTGTAACACAAAGTGAGGTGGCATCGTGGACAGTGCAGAAGGTAGCATATAGTTACAAAGGGGTAATGATGGACTTAGTGAAGGCAGAAAACTCTGGGGAATGGACTTCAATGTAAGCAGGTGTGAGGTGATCCATTTTAGACTGAGAAAAGATAGATCACAGAACTTTCTAGATGGTATGGAGTTAAATACAGTAGATGCCTGAAGAGACTTGGGAGTCCAGGTGCGTAGATGTTTAAAATGTCACAAGCAGTTTGTATAAATCATCAAGAAAGTTAATGTAATGA
Source organism: Hemiscyllium ocellatum (assembly GCF_020745735.1). NCBI lineage: Eukaryota > Metazoa > Chordata > Chondrichthyes > Orectolobiformes > Hemiscylliidae > Hemiscyllium > Hemiscyllium ocellatum. The sequence goes on from NC_083408.1 coordinate 118,331,129, forward strand.
TAGCATTCAGATTAAAGGACTGGAGTGCAGAGGTGCAGACGTTATGCTGCAGTTATATAAAACCGAGGTTAGACCCCAGTCGGAGCACTGTGAGCAGATCTGGGTCCCACACCTTAGAAAGGAGAGATTGGGCTGAGAGGGAATGGGACCTGGAGTTGAGGGGTTACGTTAATGAGGAGAGATTACACACATGAGACCTGTTTTCTCTTGAGGTTAGAAGGTAATGAGGCAATTGAGATGCTGACAGGAGAGGACAGGTGTTGGTGTTACACTGGACTGGACAAGGACAGAAATCACACAACACCGGGTTATCATCCAACAACTTTCGGAGCCCTGCTCCTTCACTTACCTGAGGAAGGAGCAATGCTCTGAAAACCTGAGATTACAATTAAATCTGTTGGACTATAACCTGGTGTCGTGTGACTTCAGAAGGAGACGGGTAGAAAATCTATTTCCATGCTGGGAGATGCTAGAACAAGGCAACATGGTGTGAGAGTTAGGGCCAGAGCATTCGGGAGAAATGTTTGGAAGTAGTTCCATATAAAAAGGTTGTTGTAGAGGTTTGGAACTCTCCTCCAGAAACAGCAGTGGGTGCTGGGTCCATTGTACATTGATACTGTTTTATTAGGCAAAGGGATTTAAGGGAATATGGGCCAAAGGCAGGGACATGGAGTTCGGCCTCAGACCAGCGATGCCCTGATTGAATGGTGGAGGTGCTGTACCGAGTGTGTTAACGGTGACAGGAACATTGACGGTGTGGATGGAGCCATGGGGCTGTGACTGGGTCAGAAACGCTGCGTTCGTCAATCCCATCCTCAGTGTCTAACATCACAACAGTGCGGTGCTCCATTAGCCTGTCTCTGGGACAGGAGCCCCACAGGGTAATGGTGGAGGGTAGTGTCCCTGTCTCTGGGACAGGAGCCCCACAGTGTAATGGGGGGAGGGTAGTGTCCCTGTCTCTGGGACAGGAGCCCCACAGGGTAATGGGGGAGGGTAGTGTCCCTGTCTCTGGGACAGGAGCCCCACAGGGTAATGGGGGGAGGGTAGTGTCCCTGTCTCTGGGACAGGAGCCCCACAGGGTAATGGGGGAGGGTAGTGTCCCTGTCTCTGGGACAGGAGCCCCACAGGGTAATGGGGGAGGGTAGTGTCCCTGTCTCTGGGCCAGGAGCCCCACAGGGTAATGGTGGAGGGTAGTGTCCCTGTCTCTGGGACAGGAGCCCCACAGTGTAATGGGGGGAGGGTAGTGTCCCTGTCTCTGGGACAGGAGCCCCACAGGGTAATGGGGAGGGTAGTGTCGCTGTCTCTGGGACAGGAGCCCCACAATGTAATGGGGGAGGGTAGTGTCCCTGTCTCTGGGACAGGAGCCCCACAGGGTAATGGGGGGAGGGTAGTGTCCCTGTCTCTGGGACAGGAGCCCCACAGTGTAATGGGGGGAGGGTAGTGTCCCTGTCTCTGGGACAGGAGCCCCACAGGGTAATGGGGAGGGTAGTGTCGCTGTCTCTGGGACAGGAGCCCCACAATGTAATGGGGGAGGGTAGTGTCCCTGTCTCTGGGACAGGAGCCCCACAGGGTAATGGGGGGAGGGTAGTGTCCCTGTCTCTGGGACAGGGGCCCCACAGTGTAATGGGGGAGGGTAGTGTCCCTGTCTCTGGGACAGGAGCCCCACAGTGTAATGGGGAGGGTAGTGTCCCTGTCTCTGGGACAGGAGCCCCACAGTGTAATGGTGGAGGGTAGTGTCCCTGTCTCTGGGACAGGAGCCCCACAGGGTAATGGGGGAGGGTGGTGTCCCTGTCTCTGGGACAGGAGCCCCACAGTGTAATGGGGGAGGGTAGTGTCCCTGTCTCTGGGACAGGAGCCCCACAGGGTAATGGGGGAGGGTAGTGTCCCTGTCTCTGGGACAGGAGCCCCACAGTGTAATGGGGAGGGTAGTGTCGCTGTCTCTGGGACAGGAGCCCCACAGTGTAATGGGGGGAGGGTAGTGTCCCTGTCTCTGGGACAGGAGCCCCACAGGGTAATGGGGAGGGTAGTGTCGCTGTCTCTGGGACAGGAGCCCCACAATGTAATGGGGGAGGGTAGTGTCCCTGTCTCTGGGACAGGAGCCCCACAGGGTAATGGGGGGAGGGTAGTGTCCCTGTCTCTGGGACAGGGGCCCCACAGTGTAATGGGGGAGGGTAGTGTCCCTGTCTCTGGGACAGGAGCCCCACAGTGTAATGGGGAGGGTAGTGTCCCTGTCTCTGGGACAGGAGCCCCACAGTGTAATGGTGGAGGGTAGTGTCCCTGTCTCTGGGACAGGAGCCCCACAGGGTAATGGGGGAGGGTGGTGTCCCTGTCTCTGGGACAGGAGCCCCACAGTGTAATGGGGGAGGGTAGTGTCCCTGTCTCTGGGACAGGAGCCCCACAGGGTAATGGGGGAGGGTAGTGTCCCTGTCTCTGGGACAGGAGCCCCACAGTGTAATGGGGGAGGGTAGTGTCGCTGTCTCTGGGACAGGAGCCCCACAGTGTAATGGGTGAGGGTAGTGTCCCTGTCTCTGGGCCAGGAGCCCCACAGTGTAATGGGGGAGGGTAGTGACCCTGTCTCTGGGCCAGGAGCCCCACAGGGTAATGGGGGAGGGTAGTGTCGCTGTCTCTGGGACAGGAGCCCCACAATGTAATGGGGGAGGGTAGTGCCCCTGTCTCTGGGACAGGGGCCCCACAGTGTAATGGGGGAGGGTAGTGTCCCTGTCTCTGGGACAGGAGCCCCACAGTGTAATGGGGAGGGTAGTGTCCCTGTCTCTGGGACAGGAGCCCCACAGTGTAATGGTGGAGGGTAGTGTCCCTGTCTCTGGGACAGGAGCCCCACAGGGTAATGGGGGAGGGTGGTGTCCCTGTCTCTGGGACAGGAGCCCCACAGTGTAATGGGGGAGGGTAGTGTCCCTGTCTCTGGGACAGGAGCCCCACAGGGTAATGGGGGAGGGTAGTGTCCCTGTCTCTGGGACAGGAGCCCCACAGTGTAATGGGGGAGGGTAGTGTCCCTGTCTCTGGGACAGGAGCCCCACAGGGTAATGGGGAGCGTAGTGTCCCTGTCTCTGGGCGAGGAGCCCCACAGGGTAATGGGGGAGGGTAGTGTCCCTGTCTCTGGGCCAGGAGCCCCACAGGGTAATGGGGGAGGGTAGTGTCCCTGTCTCTGGGACAGGAGCCCCACAGTGTAATGGGGGGAGGGTAGTGTCCCTGTCTCTGGGACAGGAGCCCCACAGGGTAATGGGGGAGGGTAGTGTCCCTGTCTCTGGGACAGGAGCCCCACAGGGTAATGGGGGGAGGGTAGTGTCCCTGTCTCTGGGACAGGAGCCCCACAGGGTAATGGTGGAGGGTAGTGTCCCTGTCTCTGGGACAGGAGCCCCACAGTGTAATGGGGGAGGGTAGTGTCCCTGTCTCTGGGACAGGAGCCCCACAGGGTAATGGGGGAGGGTAGTGTCCCTGTCTCTGGGACAGGAGCCCCACAGGGTAATGGGGGGAGGGTAGTGTCCCTGTCTCTGGGACAGGAGCCCCACAGGGTAATGGGGGAGGGTAGTGTCCCTGTCTCTGGGACAGGAGCCCCACAGGGTAATGGGGGAGGGTAGTGTCCCTGTCTCTGGGCCAGGAGCCCCACAGGGTAATGGTGGAGGGTAGTGTCCCTGTCTCTGGGACAGGAGCCCCACAGTGTAATGGGGGGAGGGTAGTGTCCCTGTCTCTGGGACAGGAGCCCCACAGGGTAATGGGGAGGGTAGTGTCGCTGTCTCTGGGACAGGAGCCCCACAATGTAATGGGGGAGGGTAGTGTCCCTGTCTCTGGGACAGGAGCCCCACAGGGTAATGGGGGGAGGGTAGTGTCCCTGTCTCTGGGACAGGAGCCCCACAGTGTAATGGGGGGAGGGTAGTGTCCCTGTCTCTGGGACAGGAGCCCCACAGGGTAATGGGGAGGGTAGTGTCGCTGTCTCTGGGACAGGAGCCCCACAATGTAATGGGGGAGGGTAGTGTCCCTGTCTCTGGGACAGGAGCCCCACAGGGTAATGGGGGGAGGGTAGTGTCCCTGTCTCTGGGACAGGGGCCCCACAGTGTAATGGGGGAGGGTAGTGTCCCTGTCTCTGGGACAGGAGCCCCACAGTGTAATGGGGAGGGTAGTGTCCCTGTCTCTGGGACAGGAGCCCCACAGTGTAATGGTGGAGGGTAGTGTCCCTGTCTCTGGGACAGGAGCCCCACAGGGTAATGGGGGAGGGTGGTGTCCCTGTCTCTGGGACAGGAGCCCCACAGTGTAATGGGGGAGGGTAGTGTCCCTGTCTCTGGGACAGGAGCCCCACAGGGTAATGGGGGAGGGTAGTGTCCCTGTCTCTGGGACAGGAGCCCCACAGTGTAATGGGGAGGGTAGTGTCGCTGTCTCTGGGACAGGAGCCCCACAGTGTAATGGGGGGAGGGTAGTGTCCCTGTCTCTGGGACAGGAGCCCCACAGGGTAATGGGGAGGGTAGTGTCGCTGTCTCTGGGACAGGAGCCCCACAATGTAATGGGGGAGGGTAGTGTCCCTGTCTCTGGGACAGGAGCCCCACAGGGTAATGGGGGGAGGGTAGTGTCCCTGTCTCTGGGACAGGGGCCCCACAGTGTAATGGGGGAGGGTAGTGTCCCTGTCTCTGGGACAGGAGCCCCACAGTGTAATGGGGAGGGTAGTGTCCCTGTCTCTGGGACAGGAGCCCCACAGTGTAATGGTGGAGGGTAGTGTCCCTGTCTCTGGGACAGGAGCCCCACAGGGTAATGGGGGAGGGTGGTGTCCCTGTCTCTGGGACAGGAGCCCCACAGTGTAATGGGGGAGGGTAGTGTCCCTGTCTCTGGGACAGGAGCCCCACAGGGTAATGGGGGAGGGTAGTGTCCCTGTCTCTGGGACAGGAGCCCCACAGTGTAATGGGGGAGGGTAGTGTCGCTGTCTCTGGGACAGGAGCCCCACAGTGTAATGGGTGAGGGTAGTGTCCCTGTCTCTGGGCCAGGAGCCCCACAGTGTAATGGGGGAGGGTAGTGACCCTGTCTCTGGGCCAGGAGCCCCACAGGGTAATGGGGGAGGGTAGTGTCGCTGTCTCTGGGACAGGAGCCCCACAATGTAATGGGGGAGGGTAGTGCCCCTGTCTCTGGGACAGGGGCCCCACAGTGTAATGGGGGAGGGTAGTGTCCCTGTCTCTGGGACAGGAGCCCCACAGTGTAATGGGGAGGGTAGTGTCCCTGTCTCTGGGACAGGAGCCCCACAGTGTAATGGTGGAGGGTAGTGTCCCTGTCTCTGGGACAGGAGCCCCACAGGGTAATGGGGGAGGGTGGTGTCCCTGTCTCTGGGACAGGAGCCCCACAGTGTAATGGGGGAGGGTAGTGTCCCTGTCTCTGGGACAGGAGCCCCACAGGGTAATGGGGGAGGGTAGTGTCCCTGTCTCTGGGACAGGAGCCCCACAGTGTAATGGGGGAGGGTAGTGTCCCTGTCTCTGGGACAGGAGCCCCACAGGGTAATGGGGAGCGTAGTGTCCCTGTCTCTGGGCGAGGAGCCCCACAGGGTAATGGGGGAGGGTAGTGTCCCTGTCTCTGGGCCAGGAGCCCCACAGGGTAATGGGGGAGGGTAGTGTCCCTGTCTCTGGGACAGGAGCCCCACAGTGTAATGGGGGAGGGTAGTGTCCCTGTCTCTGGGACAGGAGCCCCACAGGGTAATGGGGGAGGGTAGTGTCCCTGTCTCTGGGACAGGAGCCCCACAAGGTAATGGGGGAGGGTAGTGTCCCTGTCTCTGGGACAGGAGCCCCACAGGGTAATTGGGGGGGGGTAGTGTCCCTGTCTCTGGGACAGGAGCCCCACAGGGTAATGGGGGAGGGTAGTGTCGCTGTCTCTGGGACAGGAGCCCCACAAGGTAATGGGGGAGGGTAGTGTCCCTGTCTCTGGGACAGGAGCCCCACAGTGTAATGGGGGGAGGGTAGTGTCCCTGTCTCTGGGACAGGAGCCCCACAGGGTAATTGGGGAGGGTAGTGTCCCTGTCTCTGGGACAGGAGCCCCACAGGGTAATTGGGGAGGGTAGTGTCCCTGTCTCTGGGACAGGAGCCCCACAGTGTAATGGGGGAGGGTAGTGTCCCTGTCTCTGGGACAGGAGCCCCACAGTGTAATGGGGGAGGGTAGTGTCCCTGTCTCTGGGACAGGAGCCCCACAAGGTAATGGGGGAGGGTAGTGTCCCTGTCTCTGGGACAGGAGCCCCACAGAGTAATGGGGGAGGGTAGTGTCCCTGTCTCTGGGCCGGGGGAGCGGGGGTGATGCCCGGTTGAGGGGCAGGAGTTGGGCCACTCGGCCCCTCCAGTTATATCTTCCTCCCGGGGGCCACGTGACCACTTGGGCCATGGTCAGGTGACCCGGAAAAGGGCGGGGCTTCCCAGCAACCGTCGTTCCGTCATGACGTCAGCGGGGCGGAAGGACGCGATAGCGGGGCGGAAGCGACGTCATCGGCGGCGACACAAGCCCCAGAGAAAGGTGAAAATAAACAACAAAATATCATCATCATCATCATCACAGCGGGGGGGGGAGTAGGGGGTATGGGGAGCGAGGGGGGATGTAGGGGGGATGTGGGGGGTATGGGGAGCGAGGGTGTGGATGGGGGTATGGGGAGTGGGGGGTGATATGGATGTGGGGGTTATGGGGAGTGAGGGGGTGTGGGGGGGTATGTGGAGTGTGGGGGGTGGGTGGGGGCTATGTGGAGTGAGGGGGGTGGATGGGGGTATGGGGAGTGGGGGGTATTGGGAGTGAGGGGTGTGGGTGGGAGGTATGGGGAGCGAGGGGGGTATGGGGAGCGAAGGGGGTGGGTGGGGGGTATGGGGAGCGAGGGGGGGTGGGTGGGGGTATGGGGAGTGGGGGGTATTGGGAGTGAGGGGTGTGGGTGGGAGGTATGGGGAGCGAGGGGGGTATGGGGAGCGAAGGGGGTGGGTGGGGGGTATGGGGAGCGAGGGGGGTGGGTGGGGAGTGTGGGGAGTGAGGGGGTGGATGTGGGTATGGGGAGTGGGGGGTATTGGGAGTGAGGGGGGTGGGTGGGGGATACGGGGAGTGTGGGGGGGTGGGTGGGGTGTACGGGGAGTGAGGGGGGTGGGTGGGGGCTACGGGGAGTGTGGGGGGGTGGGTGGGGTGTACGGGGAGTGAGGGGGGTGGGTGGGGGATACGGGGAGTGTGGGGGGGTGGGTGGGGTGTACGGGGAGTGAGGGGGGTGGGTGGGGGCTACGGGGAGTGAGGGGGCTGGGTGGGGGGTACGGAGAGTGAGGGGGCTGGGTGGGGGGTACGGGGAGTGAGGGGGCTGGGTGGGGGGTACGGGGAGCGAGGGGGGTGGGTGGGGGGTACGGAGAGCGAGGGGGTGGATGGGGGTACGGGGAGCGAGGGGGGTGGGTGGGGGGTACGGGGAGCGAGGGGGGTGGGTGGGGGGTACGGGGAGCGAGGGGGGTGGGTGGGGGGTACGGGGAGTGAGGGGGTGGATGGGGGTACGGGGAGTGAGGGGGGTGGGTGCGGGGTACGGGGAGTGGGGGGTATTGGGAGTGAGGGGGGTGGGTGGGGGGTATGGGGAGTGAGGGGGTGGATGGGGGTACGGGGAGTGAGGGGGGTGGGTGCGGGGTACGGGGAGTGAGGGGGGTGGGTGCGGGGTACGGGGAGTGAGGGGGGTGGGTGCGGGGTACGGGGAGTGAGGGGGGTGGGTGGGTATGGGGAGTGGGGGGTATGGGGAGTGAGGGGGGGTGGGTGGGGGTATGGGGAGTGGGGGGTATGGGGAGTGAGGGGGGTGGGGGGGGGGATATGGGGAGTGGGGGGTATGGGGAGCGAGGGGGGTGGGTGGGGGATATGGAGAGTGAGGGGGTGGGGGTGAGGTGGAGTGGGGGGGGCATTTCGTACTTAACCATCTGTGAGATTTCTTAATAAGTAGCCACACTAAAGGTAACTTGTAGAGAATTCCCCCCCCTCACCTTCCCCCCCCTCACCTTCCCCCCCACTTCCCTCCCCCCCTCACTTCCCTCCCCCCCTCACTTCCCTCCCCCCCACTTCCCTCCCCCCCTCACTTCCCTCCCCCCCTCACTTCCCTCCCCCCCTCACTTCCCTCCCCCCCTCACTTCCCTCCCCCCCTCACTTCCCTCCCTCTCCCCCCTCACTTCCCTCCCTCTCCCCCCTCACTTCCCTCCCTCTCCCCCCTCCCCCCCCCCACCCCCCCCCACCCCCCCCCCCCCGTGTTGCGGGGTGGTGCTGTGTAATGGCTGCTCCCTGTTGTGCTCCTGCCCAGGCGCTGTGCTATGGATGAGTTGGCCCATGACCTGGTCTCTGCCCTGGACGAGGCCCCTGAGCAGAGCCTCCTGGACGGGGAGGTCTGGGAGGGGCCGGCCCTGTGTCCGCGGCAGCAGCACAGGCGCCAGGCCCGGAAGCGAAGGGGCCGGAAACGCCGCTCCAACTCGAACCACTCGCTGGACTACACGCGGTGTTACAGCGAGGTGTCCGGCTCCAGCCAGGACGAGCTGGGGCTGGCTGCGGCCGCCGCCGCCGACACTGACTCGGACGATGACCGTGCCGTGGTGAAGCAGCTCTCCTCCCTCAACGTCACCCTCAAGGGCAAGGTCCATAACTGGCACGAGTCAGACTCCTTCACGGAGAATAGCCCCGGTCAGCCACTCCGGCGACGCCGCAAGGTCAAGCGCGTGACCTCGGGGGGCGCGGGGGACGTCAGCGCCACGCTCCAGAAGAAGCTGAAGGTATCACAACCTGGGCCGACCTCGCAGTCTCCCACAGCTCCCCCGAAACCCCCCGGCCAACACAAGAAACAGCGATTGTCCAAAGCAGCTGGTGTGGAGTCGGGGCTGAGCCCTGAGGGTCACTCTGTCCAGCACAGCTTCCACCTGGAGGGAGGCCGCAAGGAGGCCATGGACTGTCAAAGCGAGGAACACAAGGCCTCAGACGAGAACATGACTGACAGGTAACAGCGAGTGCCCTTCCCGCACACTGGCCCGATAGCAGTCAGGCTGCTGTGACTGTCACTCCCGTTCCCAGGGCAGGGGCTCCACGGCCATCCCAGAGGGTCAGTGCTGAGGGAGCGCCGCACTGTCGGAGGGTCAGTGCTGAGGGAGTGGGCACTGTCGGAGGGTCAGTGCTGAGGGAGCGCCGCACTGTCGGAGGGTCAGTGCTGAGGGAGTGGGCACTGTCGGAGGGTCAGTGCTGAGGGAGCGCCGCACTGTCAGAGGGTCAGCGCTGAGGGAGTGCCGCACTGTCGGAGGGTCAGTGCTGAGGGAGTGGGCACTGTCGGAGGGTCAGCGCTGAGGGAGTGCCGCACTGTCGGAGGGTCAGTGCTGAGGGAGTGGGCACTGTCGGAGGGTCAGCGCTGGGGGAGCGCCGCACTGTCGGAGGGTCAGCGCTGAGGGAGCGCCGCACTGTCGGAGGGTCAGCGCTGAGGGAGCGCCGCACTGTCGGAGGGTCAGCGCTGAGGGAGCGCCGCACTGTCGGAGGGTCAGCGCTGAGGGAGCGCCGCACTGTCGGAGGGGACAGATGGGTGAGGGAGTGAATGGCCTGGAATGGTTCATGGTGGGTTGGGGATCAGTATGGGGGAGGGGTGGTTGGGGCGAGGCAGTGGCGATGGGGGTGGGTTGGTGGGGCTGATGGGGGTGTGGTGGTTGCGTCAGTCGCTGACAGGGTTATCTCCTCTTGTTTCCCAGTGATGTCAGCAGCGTCTGCAGCAGCGACGGGCTCTTCACCAACGATGAAGGACGGCAAGGTACAGACTCTCCACCACACTCGCACACGCACACACTGACACCCACAGATGCTCGCACGCTCACACTCTGACACACTCTGTGTCTCTCTCTCTCTCACACGCGAGTTGTAAATACTTCTCACTGTATCATAAACCATTTTCCAAAGAGACTGTGACAATAGCAAACGTGAACAGGCCATTCGGCCCCGCAGCTTGCTCTGCTATTCCCTAAGATCATGCTTTAGTTGCCCTTTCTCTCCCAACCTCCAGATTTTTTTCCCCGTATTCTTTCAGGGATGATTCCGGCAAGGCCAATATTTCACCTGGAGCTGACCAACTTGCTCAGCCCTCTCACTGGGCATGTCAGAGGCACAGAGATGTACAAGATGGGAACAGACCCTTCGGTCCAACCCGTCCATACCGACCAGATATCCCAACCCAATCTAGTCCCACCTGCCAGCACCCGGCCCATATCCCTCCAAACCCTTCCTATTCATATACCCATCCAGATGCCTTTTAAATGTTGTAATTGTACCAGCCTCCACCACTTCCTCTGGCAGCTCATTCCACACACGCACCACCCTCTGTGTGAAAACGTTGCCCGTTAGGTCAGTCAAACACATTGTTGTGGGTCTGAAGTCACAGACCACATAAGGACAGTAGTTTCCTTCCTCAAAGTAAATCAGTGAACCAGATCAGTTTTCTCAATAATTAATGATAATTTTGTGCACCCCATCATGGAGGGGAGTTTTGGATAGGTGCATGACTGAGTTGAGTCCATCCTGCACCATCTGCCCCTTGGTGGGATTCCAACCACCTTGTCCTTGTGCCTGAGATACACAAGCTGCTGGAGTTGGAGGAACTCAGCAGGTCCCACAGCACCTACACACACACAGCCAGAGTTCACATTATAACGTGGTAAGCTTAGAAGCAGGAATGCAGGCAGAGGACTGTGTGCAGGATATACACGACCATAGGTCTTGTGCACTGGTAGTGTCCCCACCTCTGGGTAAGGGTTCAATGCCCACCTGCAACAGAGGTGTGTGGTAACGTCCTGAGTAGGTTCCCTTCAAACCAACTACATTGATGTCAGTGCAGCCATTGGGCCCTGAGTTCACCATCGCCAAATCAGAAAGGATCTTACCTCAAACAAACAGCAATATAGATCAACACCACAGAGTGCATCACTCCCTCACCCCGTGCTGTCCCTGTCCTGGGAGGGTTTGATGGGGGACAGTGTAGAGAAAGCTTTACTCTGTATCTAACCCTGTGCTGTCCCTTTCCTGGGAGTGTTTGATGGGGGACAGTGTAGAGGGAGCTTTACTCTGTATCTAACCCTGTGCTGTCCCTGTCCTGGGAGTGTTTGATGGGGGACAGTATAGAGGGAGCTTTACTCTGTATCTAACCCCGTGCTGTCCCTGTCCTGGGAATGTTTGATGGGGGACAGTGTAGAGGGAGCTTTACTCTGTATCTAACCCCGTGCTGTCCCTGTCCTGGGAGTGTTTGATGGGGGACAGTGTACAGAGAGCTTTACTCTGTATCTAACCCCGTGCTGTCCCTGTCCTGGGAGTGTTTGATGGGGGACAGTGTAGAGGGAGCTTTACTCTGTATCTCACCCCGTGCTGTCCCTGTCCTGGGAGTGTTTGATGGGGGACAGTGTACAGAGAGCTTTACTCTGTATCTAACCCTGTGCTGTCCCTGTCCTGGGAGTGTTTGATGGGGGACAGTGTAGAGGGAGCTTTACTCTGTATCTAACCCTGTGTTGGGATAATATATTGAGGCTGTGAACCTGTAGTGTGGTGCGGGCTGTTGGAGTTTAGTCTCGGGGGGTGTCCCCCGATCTCCTGGCTTTAATTACAGCGAGTGGTGACGGTGTGTCACTGATTGTCCGAGTGGCCTTGGCATTGCCCTTTGTGCCCTGTGTGCGGGGTTCCAGCGTTTACTCAGTGTTACTGAGAGAGGTTCAGCTTGGCACGTTTGGACACGGTTTCTTGTTAGCTGTGTCTGTGTTAATATGAACTTGTCGGTTTGAGTTAATGAGGAGTGAAAGATTTGCTAATCATATTGGCTCTGGAAATGGCAAGAAATTTAACAGTTGTCAGAACACTTTGTCTAAGCGAGTGTACAGCAGTGTGCGGTGAGCTGAGTGACAGTGGGGTACCTTTGGGAATTGGGTGGGGGGTGGCGGGGACTGGCCAGTTTCACCCAGGGTCAGTCGGTGTTTCTGCTTGGAGTTGGCGAGCTCTGTCCAACTCCCTTTGACCTCGGAGAGATGGGATGGTCGACCTTTTTGAACCTTCTATCTTCAGCAACTCGTGGACACATTCACTTTCCCTCGTACTGTCTGGGGAAAGCACTCGGAATAGTAGGGAACGCTCAATCAGCCATACAGCATCAGAGAGGAGAGAACGACCTGTCATCAGAACTCCCATTACTGTCCCCGGGAACGGGCGTAGGCAGCCATTACTGTCCCCAGGGGCGGGCGTAGGCAGCCATTACTGTCCCCGGGAACGGGCGTAGGCAGCCATTACTGTCCCCAGGGGCGGGCGTAGGCAGCCATTACTGTCCCCGGGAACGGGCGTAGGCAGCCATTACTGTCCCCGAGAACGGGCGTAGGCAGCCATTACTGTCCCCAGGGGCGGGCGTAGGCAGCCATTACTGTCCCCGGGAACGGGCGTAGGCAGCCATTACTGTCCCCAGGGGCGGGCGTAGGCAGCCATTACTGTCCCCAGGGACGGGCGTAGGCAGCCATTACTGTCCCCAGGGACGGGCGTAGGCAGCCATGACTGTCACCGGGGACGGGCGTAGGCAGCCATGACTGTCACCGGGGACGGGCGTAGGCAGCCATGACTGTCACCGGGCATGGGCGTAGGCAGCCATGACTGTCACCGGGGACGGGCGTAGGCAGCCATTACTGTGACCAGGGACGGGCGTAGGCAGCCATTACTGTCCCCAGGGACGGGCGTAGGCAGCCATTACTGTCCCCAGGGACGGGCGTAGGCAGCCGTTACTGTGACCAGGGACGGGCGTAGGCAGCCGTGACTGACCAGTTCAGCTGTTTTGGCCATTCCTGATTCTGACGTGGCTGTCAGTGGCTGGGCCAGTATTTATGACCTGTCCACGGGAAGGTGAGGGTGAGCTGCTGTCCATGTGCTGGAGGGAGACCCACAATGTGTCTAAGATCAGAGTCATTGGATGGAAAGGGCTTCGGGAAATCAAAGAACAATACAGTACTGGAGCCGGCCTTTCATCCTGCACCGACATCTTTTGCCCTTCTACACTAAATTGTCATCACTGACAGGATCCCTATCCCTCTACTCCCTGTTCCTGTGTCTGTGAAGGTGTTGTTTCAAAGCTGCTATTGTGTCTGCTCCCACCACCTCCTCGGGCAGCACGTTCCACACATGCACCACCCTTTGTGTGAAAAGTGTGCCTCACACAGCTCTTTTCTACCGCCCCTCCAGCCCTGCACCTTGAACCTGTGTCTCCCGGTAACTGAGCGCTCTATCCTGGCAGAAAGCCCCATACCTGCCACTGTAACCATAACATTCACAATCTCGTAAAAGAAGGACAGGAATACAGGGTGGTTCGTTCTGGTAGAACGGTGTCCTGTCAATCACAGACCTCTCCCAGCCCGCCTCACAGACCAGCAGGCAGGCAGCCGGCTGGGGAGGGGCTCCGTCTGTACCCCGGGGGATTACTGACTGCTGCCTGTACCCGGGGGGGATTACTCACTGCTGCCTGTACCCGGGGGGATTACCGACTGCTGCCTGTACCCGGGGGGATTACTGACTGCTTCCTGTACCCTCTGTACCCCGGGGAAATTACTGACCGCTGCCTGTACCCGGGGAAATTACTGACTGCTGCCTGTACCCGGGGGGGATTACTGACTGCTGCCTGTACCCTCTGTACCCCGGGGAAATTACTGACCGCTGCCTGTACCCGGGGAAATTACTGACTGCTGCCTGTACCCGGGGGGATTACTGACTGCTGCCTGTATTCCGGGGGATTACTGACTGCTGCCTGTACCCCGGGGGGATTACTGACTGCTGCCTGTACCTGGGGGGATTACTCACTGCTGCCTGTACCCAGGGGGGATTACTCACTGCTGCCTGTACCCGGAGGGATTACTGACTGCTGCCTGTACCCGGGGAGATTACTGACTGCTGCCTGTACCCTCTGTACCCCAGGGAAATTACTGACTGCTGCCTGTACCCGGGGGGATTACTGACTGCTGCCTGTACCCTCTGTACCCCAGGGAAATTACTGACTGCTGCCTGTACCCTCTGTACCCCAGGGAAATTACTGACTGCTGCCTGTACCTGGGGGGATTACTCACTGCTGCCTGTACCCGGGGGGATTACTGACTGCTGCCTGTACCTGGGGAGATTACTCACTGCTGCCTGTACCCGGGGGGATTACTGACTGCTGCCTGTACCCGGGGGAGATTACTGACTGCTGCCTGTACCCGGGGGAGATTACTCACTGCTGCCTGTACTCTCTGTACCCTGGGGGAAATTACTGAGTGCCGCCTGTACTCTACCCCGGGGGAAATTGCTGACTGCTGCCTGTACTCTCTGTACCCCGGGGGGATTACTGACTGCTGCCTGTACTCTCTGTACCCTGGGGGAAATTACTGACTGCTGCCTGTACCCCGGGGGGATTACTGACTGCTGCCTGTACCCTCTGTACCCCAGGGAAATTACTGACTGCTGCCTGTACTCTCTGTACCCTGGGGGAAATTACTGACTGCTGCCTGTACTCTCTGTACCCTGGGGGAAATTACTGAGTGCCGCCTGTACTCTACCCCGGGGGAAATTGCTGACTGCTGCCTGTACTCTCTGTACCCCGGGGGGATTACTGACTGCTGCCTGTACTCTTTGTACCCTGGGGGAAATTACTGACTGCTGCCTGTACCCCGGGGGGATTACTGACTGCTGCCTGTACCCTCTGTACCCCAGGGAAATTACTGACTGCTGCCTGTACTCTCTGTACCCTGGGGGAAATTACTGAGTGCTGCCTGTACTCTACCCCGGGGGAAATTGCTGACTGCTGCCTGTACTCTCTGTACCCCGGGGGGATTACTGACTGGTGCTTGTACTCTCTGTACACCGGGGGAGATTACTGACTGCTGCTTGTACTCTCTGTACACCGGGGGGATTACTGACTGCTGCCTATACTCTGTGTTGGCAGGTGATGATGAACAAAGTGACTGGTTCTACGAGGGGGACTGTGACCAAGGATTCCGGATTCCCAAGCTGCTGTCTCGCTGTGAGCCCCAGCTCCAAACCCCCCTGGCAGCTGAGGGCCAGGGGGGCGATCAGTATGGCTCCCCCGCCTTCCTGTTACCCACTCGCCCAGCACAGAGAGGTGAGAGCAGAGCTTGAAACAGCCACACATAACAGAAACCTGCGCGTGTTATCCATCCCTGAGTGTCGTCGCTGTCTCCCCACAGCCTTCGGCCGGGCTGCTGGATAACTGCATTCCCCTGCTGATGCCAGTCTAACCTTGTCCTCCCTTAGGTTATCATGCCCGCTTGAACCGCCTCCCAGGCATCGCAGCTCGGTGTATCCGGAAAGGCCGGAGGGGCCTGACAGGCAAGGTAAGGCTGTTAGCGCAGAGAGGGGGCAGGGGCAGGGGCAGTGCCCACTGCCGGGTCTGCTTCACCACCAGCTGTGCTCAGCTGTCTGAAGTGTCTGTTCCACCCAGTCTGTGGGGTCACAGTACGCTGCCAATGGGTGGCACATCCTCACGTTTGACATCTGCCTGACTCACTCTCCCCAGCTCTCTCCCCTTGCCCCAAACTTGCCCCCTCGCCCCCCTCCTGTCACATCTTCCTCGGTGCCCTATCCCCCTCCCTCCGGCCCCCTCGGCAGTCTGTGTGCTGAGTAGCTGGGATGAACCTGTGAGGAGTTCCTTGCCTCCTCCCTGTGCTGGGGAGCCGGCGGCTGGTTATTACGAGACAGGAGCTGGGTATTCTCGCTGGAAACCACGAGGCTGCTCATGGGGACTCTGTATTTCTGGGTAATTGAGAATAATTGAAATGCGAATGGCTACCGTGTCGATGGTGGGATATTTGCTGATAATTGGAAAGCATTGGTGCCTCTTTCATTCCAGCGAGTCATGTCTGTGAGTAATCTCCAAACTGCTTGACAGAATGTTTCATTGTAGAAATCAACAGCGAAATGTGGGATGGATGGAATAGCTATCGTTGTATGACACTCAGCCCTAACCTGAGCAAACTCCGCTTTTAGTCGTACAGTCTGTCACAAGCTCATCCAGTGAAATGTTGGCATAGTTGTAATTGAACAGTGAACAGCAAGATCCCACATTCAGGATACAGGAAGGAGAGTCATAGAGATGTACAGCATGGAAACAGATCCTTCAGTCCAACCCGTCCATGCCGGCCAGATATCCCAACCCGATCTAGTCCCACCTGCCAGCAC
Source organism: Hemiscyllium ocellatum (assembly GCF_020745735.1). Lineage (NCBI taxonomy): Eukaryota > Metazoa > Chordata > Chondrichthyes > Orectolobiformes > Hemiscylliidae > Hemiscyllium > Hemiscyllium ocellatum. The sequence goes on from NC_083408.1 coordinate 118,347,296, forward strand.
CCGGCCCATATCCCTCCAAACCCTTCCTATTCATATACCCATCCAAATGCCTTTTAAATGTTGTAATTGTACCAGCCTCCACCACTTCCTCTGGCAGCTCATTCCATACACGTAACATCCTCTGTGTGAAAAAGTTGCCCCTTAGGTCTCTTCTTTATCTTTCCCTTCTCACCCTAAACCTATGCCCCTCTAGTTCTGGACTCCCCCATTCCAGGGAAAAGACTTTGTCTATTTATCCTATTCATGCCCCTTATGATCTTATAAACCTCTATAAGGTCACCCCTCAGCCTCCGACGCTCCAGGGAAAACAGCCCCAGCCTGTTCAGCCTCTCCCTGTAGCTCAAATCCTCCAACCCTGGCAACATCCTTGTAAATCTTTTCTGAACCCTTTCAAGTTTCACAACATCTTTCTGATGGGAAGGAGACCAGAATTGCACACAATATTCCAACAGTGGCCTAACCAATGTCCTGTACAGCCGCAGCATGACCTCCCAACTCCTGTACTCAATACTCTGGCCAATAAAGGAAAGCATACCAAATACCACCTTCACTATCCTATCTACCTGTGACTCCACTTTCAAGGAGCTATGAACCTGCACTCCAAGGTCTCTTTGTTCAGCAACACTCCCCAGGACCTTACCATTAAGTGTATAAGTCCTGCTAAGATTTGCTTTCCCAATAGGCGGCATTTATGTGAATTAAACTCCATCTGCCACTTCTCAGCCCTTTGGCCCATCTGGTCCAGATCCTGTTGTAATCGGAGATAACCCTCTTCACTGTCCACTACACCTCCAATTTTGATGTCATCTGCAAACTTACTGACTATACCTCCCATGTTCACATCCAAATCAATTATATAAATAACGAAAAGCAGGGTACCCAGCACCGATCCATGTGGCAGAGGGACAATGAAAGAAAGGGGAGAGGGAGAAGGACAGCAGGAAGGAGAAAGGAAATGCAGAGAGAATGGGAGAGGATACTCGGATGGAGAGAGAGAGAGAGAGAGAGATGAAGGAGGAGCGAGTGCAGACAGGGGAGAGAGAGAGTGAGAGTCCGGGAACGTCTGGATTGAGGGGGAGCGGGGATTTGAATGGGTTCCTCCCATCTCAGTCATTTCCTGTTGCACTCTGACCCCTTGAGTAGTTCCTGGTTGGTTTTTAACCTGGAGCCGTTGAGCTGCAGCGTCCAATAGGAATTGGGAGAAGCAGCTGGAGATTGGCCCTGATCAGATGGCTCCTTCCCTGAGAGGCAGCACAGCTCCCCCAGCTTCCTTCGAATCAGAGAGTTCTGTTGCAGAAAGTGGCCATTCAGCCCTTTGAGTCTGCACTGACCCTCCACCCAAATACAGCCTATCCCAGTAACTCCACATTTAACCATGGCCTTTCACCTGACCTGCACATCTTTGGACTGTGGGAGGAAACCGGAGCACCCGGAGGAAACCCAGGCAGACACGGGGAGAACGTGCAAACTCCACACAGTCAGTTGCCTGAGGCGGGAATTGAACCTGGGTCCCTGGTGCTGTGAAGCAGCAGTGCTAACCACTGTGCCACCATGCCGCCCTCCATCGGTGAGGCTGCTTCTGTGAAGTAATCTGTATCTGTCTGTGTTTCAGCAGGAGGGACCTGTCGGTGTGATCCCTAATGAACGAGTGAGTCACTTTGGACAAGACCCCTATCAGAAGGAGTAAGTGACAGGATTGAATCAGTGAGGGTGCTTCGATCCTGACTGATGTTGGAAACGCAATACTGAGAGCCAGACCCTGCTGTCTTCATAAAGTCTCTCCCAACGCTGGCATTGTTATCGCCCAGCTCAGTTTCCCCCTAGCTCCGGAGGTTGGTGGGATTGGGAATCACGCTCTCGACAGACAGAGTCTGGGTGAGGTTATCACCTCGTGCATTTTCCCCCTGGAGCTCGGGGGTCATGCCCATTTCCTGGATCAGTCACTGGCTGAGTTGACCTGCTTCTGCTGGGAAGGGGGCCTGGACCCAGGTGGTGAATGTCAGTCTGCACAGGCGCGCATGTGTGTGTGCGCGTGTGTGTGTGCGCGCGCGCGCGCGCGTGTGTGTGTGTGTGTACGCGCGCGCGTGTGTGTGTCAGTGTGCACGGGGTTCTGTGTGTGTGTGTGATGGTGTGTACAGGGTCCCGTGTCTGTGAGAGAGAGTCTACGCTGCCCGTTGTGTGTTTAGCCAATCTTTTCCTTGTTGTAGGTTACGGAGAACCTTCTGTGTGAGGGGTCAGTACCGAGAGTGGAGTGTGCTCAACCACCTTCAACCCTTACGGGGGGTAAGTGAGCACTCGCCATTCCCCCTGCTTCCCCCACGCTGGGGATCTTCTGGAAGTGTTGATTGTCTGGTTGCATTCTAAGCTGTTGTCGGTTTGAACAAGAAATATTCAAATCACAGAGATGTACAGCACGGAAACAGACCCTTCGGTCCAACCCGTCCATGCCGACCAGATATCCCAACCCAATCTAGTCCCACCTGCCAACACCCGGCCCATATCCCTCCAAACCCTTCCTATTCATAAACCCATCCAAGTGCCTCTTAAATGCTGTAATTGTACCAGCCTCCACCACTTCCTGTGGCAGCTCATTCCATATACGTACCACCCTCTGTGTGCTAACGTTGCTCCTTTGGTCCCTTTATCTTTCCCCTCTCACCCTAAACCTATGCTCTCTAGTTCTGGACTCCTCCACCCCAGGGAAAAGATTTTGCATATTTATTCTATCCATGTCCCTCATGATTTTATAAACCTCTATAATGTCACCCCTCAGCCTCCGACGCTCCAGGGAAAACAGCCCCAGCCTGTTCAGCCTCTCCCTGTAGCTCAAACCCTCCAACCCTGGCAACATCCTTGTAAATCCTTTCTGAACCCTTTCAAGTTTCACAACATCTTTCCGATAGGAAGGAGACCAGAATTGCATGCAATATTCCAACAGTGGCCTAACCAATGTCCTGTACAGCCGCAACATGACCTCCAAACTCCTGTACTCAATACTCTGACCAATAAAGCCGGCTTATCCAACTGTTCCTCAGCCAGCGACCGAGTGGTTCCAGGGCCTGACCCCGTGGTGCTGCTCTGAACCAGCCCCAGTGGAGAGGAGCCGGGTACACCCACTGCCTTCCCATGTCAAGCCTGGCAGAAACCGCTTCCTGTCTTTGGAGCCAATCACATTGTTTGATCATCTCCCGGCTGGGTGAGGTCACCCCTTGTTGCCATGGTGACTGAGTATTCCAGGGTCATGCTGAGGAGGGTCATGTTGATCTCACTCCCATGGGCCCCAGGCCCGCCCCTGGGGGAAGGGGGTGGGGGATGGCCGTGCTGTCGGTGAGCCCCAGCAGCAGCTGGGGGGTCTGGGGGGTGGGGAACAATCATGTCTCATCGCGGTGTGCCTCTGCTCCCAGAGGGGGAGGGGATTTCCTGCCCCCCCCCGCCATCGCTGCTCTGAGTGAGTGTGCGAGTGAGTGACCCTTCCGTCTGGCTGTGCTGGTGTTACTGCATCACCATCTGGTTGTTTCACAGTTTAACCCTTTGGTGCCTCTGTATCCACTCGACGTTCTGACCGATGGATCTCACCGGAGATGCTCCTCCCTTCAGAACAAATCCAGGTGAGTGTCACCACACGGTCACGGCTTCTGGAACAGACTGTCCCTGACTATATCCCAGGGTCACAGCATCCCAGGGTCACAGCAGCTGGAATAGACTGTCTGACTGTATCCCAGGGTCACAGCAGCTGGAACAGACTGTCTCTGACTGTATCCCAGGGTCACAGCAGCTGGAACAGACTGTCCCTGACTGTATCCCAGGGTCACAGCATCCCAGGGTCACAGCAGCTGGAACAGACTGTCTGACTGTATCCCAGGGTCACAGCATCCCAGGGTCACGGCAGCTGGAACAGACTGTCTGACTGTATCCCAGGGTCACAGCATCTCAGGGTCACGGCAGCTGGAACAGACTGTCCCTGACTGTATCCCAGGAAAGGGCCCGGGACAGGGCCCAGACTTGCTGCTCCGGATCACTGTCCAGTGCTCTGAGTGATGGAGAGGGAGGGGGGAAATGAGGCAGGGTTTGTGTTGGGGTCAGTGTGCGGGTGATCACTGGGTTGGTGGGGGTGTTGGATCGTCAAAGGGAGCTGTGCATCTCGCGCGGTTTTGTTGGGGTTGATGGTGGTGGTCAGGGGTTGCTGCATGATGCTGGGCTGTGAGAGTGAATGAGTGTGGCCTGTGTGACCCCGGTAACTGAGACTGCTGTGCTCCTCTGCAGACAGACCAGTGTCCACCTGGGCTCACTGTGCACTGGGGATGTGAAGAGGAGGAGGAAGACCGCCACAGTGACCAGTCCTCCCACAGGTACGCACACGGCCCTCCAACCACCCTCAACACAACCTGCTCCCTGTCAGCACTGCAGCTCCATCCACACACACAACGCAGGGAGAGGGGGGGGATTACTGTGGGGATTGATACAGGGGGGGCAGTGGGATTACTGTGGGGATAGATACAGGGAGGGGGGCAGTGGGATTACTGTGGGGATTGATACAGGGAGGGGGGGCAGTGGTATTACTGTGGGGATTGATACAGGGAGAGGGGGGCAGTGGGATTGCTGTGGGGATTGATACAGGGAGAGGGAGGGCAGTGGGATTACTGTGGGGATAGATACAGGGAGAGGGGGGCAGTGGGATTACTGTGGGGATTGATACAGGGAGAGGGGGGGCAATGGGATTACTGTGGGGATAGATACAGGGAGAGGGGGGCAGTGGGATTACTGTGGGGATAGATACAGGGAGAGGGGGGCAGTGGGATTACTGTGGGGATAGATACAGGGAGGGGGGCAGTGGGATTACTGTGGGGATTGATACAGGGAGAGGGGGGCAGTGGGATTACTGTGGGGATAGATACAGGGAGGGGGGCAGTGGGATTACTGTGGGGATAGATACGGGGGGGGCAGTGGGATTACTGTGGGGATTGATACAGGGGGGGCAGTGGGATTACTGTGGGGATTGATACAGGGAGAGGGGGGCAGTGGGATTACTGTGGGGATAGATACAGGGAGAGGGGGGCAGTGGGATTGCTGTGGGGATAGATACAGGGAGGGGGGCAGTGGGATTACTGTGGGGATTGATACGGGGGGGGCAGTGGGATTACTGTGGGGATTGATACAGGGAGAGGGGGGGCAGTTGGATTACTGTGGGGATTGATACAGGGAGGGGGGGCAGTGGGATTTCTGTGGGGATAGATACAGGGGGGGCAGTGGGATTACTGTGGGGATAGATACAGGGAGAGGGGGGCAGTGGGATTACTGTGGGGATAGATACAGGGAGAGGGGGGGCAATGGGATTACTGTGGGGATAGATACAGGGAGAGGGGGGCAGTGGGATTACTGTGGGGATTGATACAGGGAGGGGGGGCAGTGGGATTACTGTGGGGATAGATACAGGGAGGGGGGGCAGTGGGATTTCTGTGGGGATAGATACAGGGGGGGCAGTGGGATTACTGTGGGGATTGATACAGGGAGGGCAGGCAGTGGGATTACTGTGGGGATTGATACGGGGGGGCAGTGGGATTACTGTGGGGATTGATACGGGGGGGGGCAGTGGGATTACTGTGGGGATTGATACAGGGAGGGGGGGCAGTGGGATTACTGTGGGGATTGATACAGGGAGGGGGGGCAGTGAGATTACTGTGGGGATAGATACAGGGAGGGGGGGCAGTGGGATTACTGTGGGGATAGATACAGGGGGGGCAGTGGGATTACTGTGGGGATTGATACAGGGAGGGGGGGCAGTGAGATTACTGTGGGGATAGATACGGGGGGGGGCAGTGGGATTACTGTGGGGATTGATACGGGGGGGGCAGTGAGATTACTGTGGGGATTGATACAGGGAGGGGGGGCAGTGAGATTACTGTGGGGATAGATACGGGGAGGGCAGTGGGATTACTGTGGGGATAGATACGGGGCGAGGGGGGCAGTGGGATTACTGTGGGGATAGATACGGGGGGGCAGTGGGATTACTGTGGGGATTGATACTGGGGGGGGGACAGTGGGATTACTGTGGGGATAGATACAGGGAGAGGGGGGGCAGTTGGATTACTGTGGGGATTGATACAGGGAGGGGGGCAGTGGGATTACTGTGGGGATAGATACAGGGAGAGGGGGGCAGTGGGATTACTGTGGGGATTGATACAGGGAGAGGGGGGCAGTGGGATTACTGTGGGGATAGATACAGGGAGAGGGAGGGCAGTGGGATTACTGTGGGGATAGATACAGGGAGAGGGGGGCAGTGGGATTACTGTGGGGATTGATACAGGGAGAGGGGGGCAGTGGGATTACTGTGGGGATAGATACAGGGAGAGGGAGGGCAGTGGGATTACTGTGGGGATTGATACAGGGAGGGGGGGCAGTGGGATTACTGTGGGGATTGATACAGGGAGGGGGGGCAGTGGGATTACTGTGGGGATTGATACAGGGAGGGGGGGCAGTGGGATTACTGTAGGGATTGATACAGGGAGAGGGGGGCAGTGGGATTACTGTGGGGATAGATACAGGGAGGGGGGGCAGTGAGATTACTGTGGGGATAGATACAGGGAGAGGGGGGCAGTGGGATTACTGTGGGGATTGATACAGGGAGAGGGGGGCAGTGGGATTACTGTGGGGATAGATACAGGGAGAGGGGGGCAGTGGGATTACTGTGGGGATTGATACAGGGAGAGGGAGGCAGTGGGATTACTGTGGGGATAGATACAGGGAGAGGGGGGCAGTGGGATTACTGTGGGGATAGATACAGGGAGAGGGGGGCAGTGGGATTACTGTGGGGATTGATACAGGGAGAGGGAGGGCAGTGGGATTACTGTGGGGATAGATACAGGGAGAGGGGGGCAGTGGGATTACTGTGGGGATAGATACAGGGAGAGGGGGGCAGTGGGATTACTGTGGGGATAGATACAGGGAGAGGGGGGCAGTGGGATTACTGTGGGGATAGATACAGGGAGAGGGGGGCAGTGGGATTACTGTGGGGATAGATACAGGGAGAGGGGGGCAGTGGGATTACTGTGGGGATAGATACAGGGAGAGGGGGGCAGTGGGATTACTGTGGGGATTGATACAGGGAGAGGGGGGCAGTGGGATTACTGTGGGGATTGATACAGGGAGAGGGGGGGCAGTGGGATTACTGTGGGGATTGATACAGGGAGGGGGGGCAGTGGGATTACTGTGGGGATTGATACAGGGAGAGGGAGGGCAGTGGGATTACTGTGGGGATAGATACAGGGAGAGGGGGGGGGCACTGTCCCCATGACTTGTCCTACCTACCTATCTCCTTTTCCACCTATTCACTCCACCCTCCCCCTGACCTATCACCTTCATCCCCTCCCCCCCTCACCTCTTGTACTCTATGCTACTTTCTCCCCACCCCCATCCTCCTCTAGCCTATCTCTCCACCCTTCAGGCTCACTGCCTTTATTCCTGATGAAGGGCTTTTGCCTGAAACGTCGATTTTCCTGCCCCCCCTGCTGCCTGACCTGCTGTGTTTTTCCAGCCCCACTCTGATCTAGTCTCGGGTTTCCAGCGTCTGCGGTCCTCACCTGGACAGCGACTGGGTGGGTGGTAGCTTTCTCCCCTGAAGGACATGAGTGACGCGGGTGGGATTTTCCAACCGTTGACAACGGGTCCCTGACCATCATTAGACCCCGATTTCAGGTGTTTATTGAACTCCTGCCATGGGTTCATCCCCTCGGCCACTGCCCCCCCCATTTCCTGGAGTGAGGGGCTTGCTGGGTGAACTGTGGCTGTGCCTGGCTCCTCTGGAGGTTGTGAGCAGGCAGGAGGCACTGGATTGAAACAGGGATCATCCTGAGGGGAGAGAGTGAGGACTGCAGATGCTGGAGATCAGAGCTGACAAATGTGTTGCTGGAAAAGCGCAGCAGGTCAGGCAGCATCCAAGGAGCAGGAGAGTCGATGTTTCGGGCATTCCTGAAGAAGGGCTCATGCCTGAAATGCCGATTGCCCTGCTCTGTGGATGCTGCCCGACCTGCTGCGCTGACCCTGAGGGGAGCTGACCCTGAGGGGAGCTGACCAGGTGGATGTGCAAAGGATGGTTCCTCTTGTGGGAGACTCCAGCACGAGACCGGCCTAGATCAGACCCAGAGCTCCAGAAATAAGACCGAGATGAGGAACCGCTCTTTCCTCAGAGGGATTGGAATTCCCTTCCTCAAAAGGCAGCAAATGCAGAACTTTCCAATATTTTTAAGGTGGATGGAGGTAGGTTCCTGATGACGAGAGAATGGAAGATTGTCAGGGAATACGCAGGAATGTGGAGTTGAGGTTAAAACGAGATCAGCCATGATTGCATTGAATGGGAGAGCAGGTTTGAAGGGCAGAATGGCCTCCTATTGTTCCTGGATCCTGATGTCCTTCAGGGAGGGGAATTGTACCAACCTACCCCCAGCTCTGGCCAACATGTGACTTCAGACCCACAGCAATGGGGGGGGGGATGGGTAATGGATGTGCCCAGCCAGTGCCCCCCCTGAGTGGGTGGGAGACGGGCAGACATCATGAGGAGTGGCCCATTTAAACCGATGGAGTAACAGGTTTGACCATTTCCTTACAGCAGTGTCCTCCCACCTCGCAGACTGTGAGCTGAAGCTGCAGGAGACAGCAGGCAGCTGCAAGGCCACGCCAAGTATGGACTGGGTGGAGGAGCAGAGCCAGGCTGGGCCTGTACCTGAGAACTCTACCTCCCTCCCACAGGCAGAGCAGTTAATCACAGTGTCTCCTGGAGGGAGCAGCCGGCTGTGAGTGTGACCAGCTGACCGACGGGTGGACCCACGCCGCAATCCCACAGCACTCAGCGGCAGCCTCTCGGGAGGATGTGGGAACTCGATATAAAATGGCCAGGGAATGGGAAGCTGCTGCTAGATCTCTCCGTGACGCTGGTGACTGTGCAGAGGGCGGAGGGGGAGGGACAGAGAGACGGCACTACCATCCACCTGCTGCTTCAACTCCCACTTCAGCCAACAGCTGCACGTGGATGGAGCCAATCTGACACAGTGAGGCCACACGGTCAGCAGCTGGGATTCGGAGAAGAAAATGGAATTATAGCAGGAGGGGTCTGTACGGTGCTCAGGGTCAACCTTGGAGCTGGATTCAGATAGCGCCCGGAATCAGTTAATGGTCTTTCCCTTAACTCACCTCCCCCAGAATATGGCACCACATTGTGCACCTGTGCTTCTTAAACAGGAGGGCGTTACACTCACCGGGACGCTGTGCGGTGTGTACGGGAGGGTGTCGCACTCACCGGGACACGGTGCGGTGTGTACTGGACTGTGTTACATTCACCGGGACGCTGTGCGGTGTGTACAGGAACGTGTTACGCTCACCGGGACACGGTGCGGTGTGTACAGGAACGTGTTACGCTCACCGGGACACGGTGCGGTGTGTACGGGAGGGTGTCACACTCACCGGGACACAGTGAGGTGTGTACGGGAGGGTGTTGCACTCACCGGGACACGGTGAGGTGTGTACGGGAGGGTGTCGCACTCACCGGGACACGGTGTGTGTACGGGAGGGTGTCGCACTCACCGGGACACAGTGTGTGTACGGGAGGGTGTCGCACTCACCGGGACACAGTGTGTGTACGGGAGGGTGTCGCACTCACCAGGACACGGTGTGTGTACGGGAGGGTGTCACACTCACCGGGACACTGTGCGGTGTGTACGGGAGGGTGTCGCACTCACCGGGACACGGTGTGTGTGCGGGAGGGTGTCGCACTCACTGGGACACGGTGTGGGGTGTACGGGACTGTGTTACACTCACCGGGACGCTATGCAGTGTGTACAGGAACGTGTTACGCTCACCGGGACACGGTGCGGTGTGTACGGGAGGGTGTCACACTCACCGGGACACGGTGCGGTGTGTACGGGAGGGTGTCACACTCACCGGGACACGGTGCGGTGTGTACGGGAGGGTGTGACACTCACCGGGACGCGGTGCGGTGTGTACGGGAGGGTGTGACACTCACCGGGACACGGTGCGGTGTGTACGGGAGGGTGTGACACTCACCGGGACACGGTGCGGTGTGTACGGGAGGGTGTCACACTCACCGGGACGCGGTGCGGTGTGTACGGGAGGGTGTGACACTCACCGGGACGCGGTGCGGTGTGTACGGGAGGGTGTGACACTCACCGGGACACGGTGCGGTGTGTACGGGAGGGTGTGACACTCACTGGGACACGGTGCGGTGTGTACGGGAGGGTGTGACACTCACTGGGACACGGTGCGGTGTGTACGGGAGGGTGTGACATGGTAACGTTCCCTGTACTATACGGTTTGCTGATTTCCCGATGGACCTTGCTACTGCTGATGGCTGGGTTTAGTTGAAGGTTCTGTCCAAGCTGACATCAGGGGGGTGGGTGTGGGTGTGTGTCTATGTGTGGGGGGGATGGGTGGGTGTGTGTGGGGGGGGATGGGTGGGTGTGTGTGTGTGGGGGTGTGTGTGGGGGGGTGTGTGTGTGTGTGGGGGTGTGTGTGGGGGGGTGTGTGTGTGTGGGGGTGTGTGTGGGTGTGTGTGTGTGTGGGGGGGTGTGTGTGTGTGAGTGTGTGTGTGTGGGAGTGTGTGTGGGTGTGTGTGTGTGTGGGGGTGGGGGTGGGTGTGTGTGTGTGTGGGGGGTGGGTGTGGGGGGGTGGGTGTGTGTGTGTGGGGGGTGGGTGTGTGTGGGGCGTGGGGTGTGTGTGTGTGTGGGGGGGGGGTGGGTGTGTGTGGGTGTGTTTGTATGTGGGTGTGTGTGTGTGTGCTGTGTGGGTGTGTGTGGGTGTGTTTGTATGTGGGTGTGTGTGTGTGTGTGTGTGTGTGGGGGGTGGGTGTGTGTGTGTGTGTGGGGGGTGGGTGTGTGTGTGTGTGGGGGTGGTGGTGGGTGTGTGTGTGTGTGTGGGGGGGGGGGGGGTTGGTGTGTGGGGGTGTGGGGGTGTGATCAGTCTCCTTACTGAGCACTGACCCATCAGTACTGTGGGAGAATCCCTCACAGGGCTGTGGCAGTGTGCTGCTGTATGATGTGGACAGTGTTATACTGAGGGAGCCGGCAGGTTGTTATCGAACTGAGAACACGTCAGGATCCCCCTCTGTCGTGATGTTTGATTATTCCGGAGTGCCTGTCCATCCTGTCTCTGTGGTCTCCTGGGGAGTTGTATTAATGTCTGTCTGTGTCACCTCATCCTACACTCACCGTCTCATCCCCCATGTGGATTAATGTTGGCTGGGAACCGATTCTTGCTGTTATAGTCTCTCTGTGAAAATGATAACATCCGCAATACGTTTTAAACCACGTTTTGAAGTGTTGATGTTTAGACCGGTCTGAACTGGACGGTGAAATATATCCCTTTTATGCTTGCATTAAATTTTTTACTGGGCCGGTTCCCTGTTTGCTCAGCGTTCCCATCGTTGTTTCCCTCTGAGGCATCACTTAATTTCAGCCGCAACACCTCGGAATACAGTCAGACACTCTTTCTGTATCCATTTCAACAACCACCTGCATTTATATAGCACCTTGAATATGTTTAAGAATGTTCTGTTGTGCTCCATGGCCATGGTCACCCTGAATTTGACACTTAGCGGACACAAGGGCAGGGGACCAAACGCAGGTCAGAGAG